>NW_008360315.1:2921168-2928563 GCF_000622305.1 Nannospalax galili
AGAGACATTTGTCCCGGTTAATTGTTCACTCATACAGTGAATACAAAAAAGTAGAAACAGAGCAAAGCTTCTGTTCGTAAACAGTAATCAATCATCCCCATGCTTTTTAGGAAACATTACTTTTTATTATTTCATTATCGTTTTTCTTATTTCCTACAAGTTGCAACTGTGAAAAAAAAGTTTCTGAAAAGAACTCCTGCACCTTGGACTGAACTTTCTGCAAGGCTCACTGAGAGTTTGGAATGTTGCAGGTCCAGAACCTAATTACCATTTATCTCAGGCCATCTTTAGTCCCCTAAACAGCCACTCCTTGCCTACCTCTGTTTCTGATCTAACACCCTGTGACTAACAGATAAAAAACATTTTAGAATATATTATCCTAGCAGACCACCAAGTCTTACCAATCAAAAGGCCAAGAATGTCATCAGGTAGCATCTGAGACCTGTAGTAAAAAACCCCTCACTTTTCTGTGACCTGTTTGCTGAATGTATCCTCCAATGTATTTGAAAAATGTCTTGATTTATGACTTTTCTTTGTTTGGTTACTATAAAAATGTAAGGCAACTGTTACCACGCTGGAATATGGAATTTGGGGTAACCTGAATCTGTGTTCCTCAGCCATGGTCACTCATATTTGGCTCCAGAATAAACTATCGCTTACCCCCTTATTGTGGAGGGGGAAAGCTTTTGCAATGTGTTGGTTTAAGTGGTGAGGATCCCTAACTAAACCAAAGGAATGCCATTTTAAAGTAACCTCTTGTTTCTGAATAAGTTAATAGTTAAAGGTAAGGTGAATTTTGTACTTGTTATTTCCTTGCAACCTTTGAAACCTTTGAAGCCAAAAACAATGCACAATACCAGGGAGCCCAATAACCACAAATACCACAGGATGTCTTGATCAAGAACACAGGCAACTGCTAAACCGCAAACACCTGCTTCTGTAAACATGCTTGCTTCCTTAAGCTCAGGTAGGAGATTATGATTGAGTATTTTTGGAAATTAAACTCTGACCATTGCACTTGTCTATAAAAACTAACTGCAGCCATGAGTTGAGGCTATTCTCTGAGCACTCACCCAGAGTCCAGGGACAGCCTGGCCATAAATAAAGCTCCCTTCCTTGCTTTTCACTGGCTAGTGGTGATTGCTAATTTGTAGCTTACTACAATGGTAATTAAGAACTCTGCAACAGGGAGAACTCTTAAGAGTCAGGTGTGGAGGAAGTGAGCAGGCATCTCCCCATCCTGCCCCCTTTGGTTGCCCAGGATGGAAGTCTTTGTTTTCCAAAGTTTTTGCCTTCCTGTAACCTTTGTGGCCATATGTTACCTTGCTTAACTATCACCTGTATCTTTTACTTAATTGTCACCTATATGCTGTTTTGTCTTTTGTTTGCATTTCCCCACACATGAGTATAAAAGCCCCCAAAATATGAACAAGGGGTCCAACTCCTTTACTCCTGGTGTCAGTCCTACTGGAACCAAATTAAACTTCTTTTCCTCACCTGACTTTGGCTGTTGGTCTCTGATATTTCCACAACACCCTTTGAGGTGAGAGTGATGCTCTTGCATCGACACAACTCATTTTTGTTGTTTACCTTTTCTGTGTTTATCACAATGTATACTTTTTTGAAATGCCCCCATTTATTACATTAATTTTTTATCCTGCTTAACTTACATTTACCTTCCTGTACTCTGTATAAATAAAGTTATACAGAAATTTCCAAAATTCATTCTATTGCATAGTTAAAAATGTGTTTGTATATAGTAAGATAATCATCAATTGACTCATCACTTGGAAAAAAAGTGAGGACTGGAGAATGACATTATTATTATGAAAGTTGATACTGAGCAACAGCACTTTGAATTATGTGAGTCTATAATAAGGAAAGTTCTTTTTAAATTTTTAAATATTTTAGGCATTTGAAAGAACTCACAAACCACATAGCCTAAAATTATCAAAAAGATTAAGTAAAACATATATTGTAAATGCATAAGTTATATAGAGATAGTAGTTTATTTTATCATCTATTACCGAAAATCTATACAAATCTAGTATAAAAGAAAAACATGAAAATTCATGCTCAGAAACAATACATGGCTCTATTCATAACATAGAGAAGTATAAACAAATGTCAAGAAACAATGCCAAATCATAAACACATAATTGACAGTAATAATAATCTTAAGGCCACTTTCTACATCTATGGCAGTGATTAGGCCTGGTGAGTATTTAATAAGACATTGTGTGTTAGTAGGACATGGCTGTTCATGCCATAATCCCAGGACA
The DNA here is from genome assembly GCF_000622305.1 of Nannospalax galili. NCBI lineage: Eukaryota > Metazoa > Chordata > Mammalia > Rodentia > Spalacidae > Nannospalax > Nannospalax galili. The sequence goes on from NW_008360315.1 coordinate 2,923,451, forward strand.
TGTGAGATAGAGGCAGGAGAATTGATTATAAGTTTGAGGTTATTCTAAGTCTGTAGAAAGCATCTGTCTCTCAAATAAAATACAAACGCCAGGAATGAGGATCTAGGTCAGTGACAGAGTGGTTTTCTTGGGTTTAATCTTATTCAAACAAATAATAAACCATAAACAAAGAATTCTGTTGAAATGAGCAGTTAATTTTTCCAATAAACTGAAAAACCACAGTGAGAAAGGCAAGTTCTCATCAGTCCGTAGTTTTCAGCACATATAAAAAAGTCAAGTTCTCATCAGTCCATTGTATTTTTCACTACATATAATTATTAGTTTTAAGTGTCCTTTTGACATAATCTAGAACCACCTAGAAAGGAATGTTCAATAAGTGATTGTTGAGATTTTCTAGATTGGGTTGGCTTGTGGCCATATCTGCGGTAGATTGTCTTCATTAAATTAATTGAGGTGGGAAGACCTGCCCACTATATGTGGTACTATTTCCTGAGCAGGGGCTTCTGAATTGTTTAAGAACAGAGAAATGGAGTTGAGTATTAGCTTTCGTGCATGTGTTAATTCATTGCTCTCTGCTGTTACATTTTGGGGAAATCAGAAGTTGCATGCAAAATTTTTAAGGTGGGATTTATCAGTATCTCTAACTGCATATGGGGCAAAGATGAAATATTTAAGTTGTAATCTAAGTGTGTAAATGGGAGCATACAGAAAGAATTCTCTATCTTGCTTCAGTGGCCTCATCATCACATCCCAACTGTGCAGTGCAGGTCAGAAAATCTGACTTTCAGAAGAATTTATGGGAGACTTAGTCCTTTTCCTTATCAGTGACCATTTCAGAATTATGCTATTAATTTTAGGATTAACTAAGTACAAAAGGAAAAATGAGACTTTTATAAGAGAGATGTAACCAACGACTGATGATTCAGAGGTATTCAAGGAGAGGAAAATAACTGATTAATATATTAACAGATTTTATTATGTTCATCATCTAGGGAAAATATGCTGCTAGGCATTCAGAAGACATTGCTGACTAGCTGCAAACTTTATCCCCAGTCCATAGACTCTTTACTGATGTAAGGGAGGCATACCTACAAAATACATTGTTCATTATGTAAGTAACAATTTTCCTAAGCCCTTTCAAGAAAGTGAATGAAAACTGTGGTCAAAGCACATCGTCCTTGATCTGAATCTGGGAATGGTTTTCTCTATGCACAAAAAGTGAAGGTGAACATCAAAACAGGGATAGTCTTCATAAAAAGCCTTTGGAAAAGCAGGGAGGAATGGAAGAGGTTCTTTGTGACTGCAATGCCATGAGTCTAGGGAAGGGGAATGCTTTCTAGCACTTGCAACCTACTTTGAAGATTTGGGTCTTCAACCTCAGAGCAAAAGTTTAAGTAGCAGTTTTGTTTAAGTAGCAATTAGAATGATTAGAATTTCTTTTTTGACATGATTGCTCTGCATACAATTAGAAGAGTAGTTTGGAGTGGTCAGAGGAGATTTAGAGAAAATAACAAATTGGTTGTTAATAAGAAGTTGTGGCAGCTTGCACAGGATGGAGGTGGTGGAAATGATGAACAGTGGAAAGTTTCAAAAGATGAGAGGAAAAACATTTGTAAGACTTGGGGATCTATTTTATAAGGAAGGAGAATCATTATTTTATAATGATTTAGGATATGAAGTCTGGTTTTACTAAGACAAACAATAAGAGACCTGTAAGTTTTCAGAAAGATCAAGTTCAAGTTTAGGGCATTTAAATTTTCATTTATTTATTTTTATAGTATGCATATGATTGCATTGCCTGTGTGAATGTAAGTGCACCTGGGTCATGCAATGGACTGTAGAGGGCAGTGGAGTGTATCAAATCCTCTAGGACAGACGGTTGTTAGCAGCCATGTGTCTTTGTAAATCTGAAGCTTATGCCTGGGGATCTGACAAGTTAATGACTTGTGAGCAGTGATTTGTCTAGAGCTAGGTGTAAACATGGTGTGCATAGAGCAAAACTTAAAATTCAAAGCTGGATGAAAATGATCTGGAAGACATTGTTGGCTCTCATAATCAAAACTGCCAAACAGAGTTCCATGTTTATAATTCATCTGTGCCTGTGCAGATCAAAGAACTTAGGTGAAGAAAGAAAATTGAGATGCAACTAGTTAACTTGCTTCATTTTAAGAATAAAACATGGACCAAGTCTTGTCCAAAGTTATACAAAATGTGTTCCTCCTGGACTTCTCTTTTGTAAGAAAATACTCAAATAGCTATTATCTTTAAAAAATCTAAAAACAATGTTGACTTTTCCCCCCTTCATAGTGAATCAAAACTTACCGAAAAACAGAACTCTAGACATTTTTTCAAAGGGAAAATAGAAATTATTAGCATTCCTCAGCAATCACAGAAAGCACGAATTTAAAGAAACATTGGTATTGAAGGAAGTGCTTCTCTCTGGCTCCACCAAGACAGCTTCACAGCTCTGGAAGGCATAACTTTGTGCGGGTTAGAACAGAATCCAGGCATCTGCCCTCCTGGGTTATCTTCACCTGCTTCACTGACAGTTTCTGCTACACTTCACATAATTGTCTAGCCTCTGTCCTTGCAGAATAGAAGAAAACTCTCTCATAGTGTCTTTCCAGGACCCTGCATTTCATTAAGAATCCCACTCCCAATGTACAGCCACCTATTTTTGTGATTTATCTCTAACACTGGAAAGCACTCTTCATTGTCCACCTGACTGGATTTCAAATCACCTAGGAAACATACATCTGGGTATAACTTTGAGTGAGTTTTCCAGAGAGAGGTTTAACCGAGGAAGAAAATTTATTCTGAAAGTGGGTTCCACCATCCTATAGTCCGGGGATATGGGCTGACTAAAAATGGAAAAGGAGAAAATAGAGTGATTCCCACCTCTCATCTCTAATTGCTTCCTTACTTCAGATGCTGTGTGACAAGCTGCAACTACCAAGCCTTTGCAGCCATGATAGACGACCTCATCAAACTGTGAGCCAAATCCCCTTCCTACTTAACATTGGGTTGGTCATATAGTTTGTCTCAATAAGAAAAGTAACTAATAGAGTTACCATGAGCAAAGAATAGGAACAAAAATAATATTTAAAATAATTATAATCATTTACAGTATTTCTTAGTAAAAAAACTGAAAATAAAATGTTCAAGGATAACCTCCCATATTCTAGATTGTTAAAATTAATTAAGTAGCTTGTTACATAATGCATTAATTCATATTTATCTATATCTTATGTTGTATGAAAACATAACTATTCTTCAATTTGTAAAGCTTCCTACTCCAGAACAGCTTCTCCTTCAGTCATATGTTTTAAAGTGAGAAATATTATGCTTTACATAAACATATTTTCAGTCTAAAACTGCCATGCACACAGATAATTATGCTCTGAATTTTTAAAATGCTAAATGAAACACATATGTTGCTTTAATTCTTATAATAAAAATATAAAAGTTATCACTCAGAGGCACAATACATTTTGTAAATTAATTAAGAATAGAATGTAATCATCTCAAAAAGAGCATGAAGACTGTGGAATCATTTATCAGGACTGGCATATTCCCTGTGATGAAGAAATGCACACTTGCATCTATGTAAAATGAGTACATATGTATATGTATATAAACACATATATCATATGCACTGAGTTCAAAAATAGTGAGGAAGATAAAAGAAGATTAACATTTAAAGTGAGGTTTAATAGCACTTTTAGCAATCCTAAGAAGCTGGATTATCCATGAGAAATGTGTAGGATGAGAATGAGGAACAATTTGTAATGGTATGTGGATTAGGCTCTAAGACATTCTTCAACTCCGTTGTATATGTGGGCATATCTATGTCAGTGTGTGTCTGTATTCAATAAACTTCCTAGTGAGAGGAAGCTCTGTCAATTCTGCAACCAACTTTCTAAAGGACCCCAGACAAAGCAAGTGAAAACAGTTGGTCCTTAATTTTTTCTTATAATGAAAATTTTAGTGCATTTTATGATGAATATAATATTGAATGAGATTAAAAAAAGAAAAAAAAAACCCTATAACAACATCTCATGCTTGGTTGACATTTAAACAGAAATGTTTAAAACTTTAATGATCTCTTTGACAAAATTTAGGTAAATTGTAATTAGCTTGACACCTGTCCTCTTAGAATATGAAGACTCACTCCGTGTGTGTGTGTGTGTGTGTGTGTGTGTGTGTGTGTGTTTGAATTTGAACATATGTAATTATGGGAAGGATTTTTTTATCTACCTTAAAAAGTTTTGCTTCTCACAACATTTTCCTAAATCAAAAGAACAAGAACAGTAATGAGGCTATAACAGGTATAGATAGGAAAAATACTGGTAAATAAAGATCTCTGTTGTCATGACAATAAACACAAAAAGAATAGTTTTTAAATTCTGATAAAAGATTATTATTTTATGAAAATGAAGTAACAGGGAATATAAATACATAATAAAATGCAGGCATAAACATATTTTACTGAAAAAGCAAATTTATCATGTGAAATTATCAAATTTTTTAGATATCCTAAAAAAATACAATGTCAAAAGACTGTCATAAAAGATGGGAAATTATATTTACAGAGCAATTCATCCTTTACTTGAAATAAAGGACTAACGAATAAACAGTAGTTATTTTTTAAAAGTTTTATGTGTTTATGTGTATCTATATAGATATATACCGCATGTGTGTCTCCTAAGTGGCCAGAAGAGGGCGTAGGATCCCCTAGAGTGGAGTTACAGGTGATTGTAGGCTGTTGGAAATGGGAAGATGAAACTGAGCTTAAGTCCTCTGGAAGAGCAGCAAGTGTTGGTAGCCACCAGACCATCTTTCCAGCCCCCAAAGTGCATTTCTGCACATTTGTTTTCTGTAGAGATAAGCTAATGCAAAATGATAATTTCTTAGTAACTTGATTTGATGAATGGCATATGGATTAATATATAAACAAAACAGAGGAAGAAGTCAAGAAAAAGAAGACTCAGCCTGTTCCTATACCTAAGTTTAACTGAACTCTTTTGCAAATGCTTAATATTTTACTTCTTTGCTCCCATTTCCCCTCTCCCCTCTCTCCTCCTCTCCCCCTCCCCCCCTCCCCTTCCCCCCC
>NW_008360315.1:2928585-2951643 GCF_000622305.1 Nannospalax galili
CCTCCCCTTCCCCCCCCTTCTCCTTTCTTCCCTCCTGTCCCCTTTGCTTTCCGCTCTCCTTGCATCTACCTTCTGTCTTCTCACTGGTTGTTGTTTTTCTTTCTTTTCCTCTTCATCCTCCTCTTCCTTCTCTTTCTCTTCCTTATCCTCCTCCTCCTTTCCCTTCTACTTCTTCCCCCTTCCCTTCCTCTTTTCTGGCCTGAACATGGATATTATGACACTAAAGTTACTGTTTAGTGCCTGATATATAGGCATCCTATGCAATTAGTTAAAGGGTTATACTCTAATATCAACAGACTGGAGGCTTGCTTGACATGATGTAATGATTCAGTAATCTGGATTGTACTTTCTTTCCCTGTGTGGTGGTTTAAATAAGGGATGTTCTCCTAGGTTCCAAGTGTTTGAACACTTGGCTTGAGTTGGTGGCTGTTTAGGAGCTTTAGGAAGTGTGGCCTTGCTGGAGGAAGCAGGTCACTGGGGGCGGGCTTAAAGAGTTCTTAGCCTTGTCCACTTCCAGTTTTGCTTTCTGTTTCCTGTCCCTGCTTGAAGCAGAGCACTCACAAGCATTCGGCTTTCTACTCTGACTGCCTCCTGCTGCCTTGCTTCCAGGCCATGATGGACTCTAGCACATGTGGAATGTTAAGCCCAATAAACTCTTCCTTTTGTACGTGGCCTTGGTCATGGTGTTTTACCACAGTAACAGAAAAGTAACTAATACACCTGTAGAAGATCTACTCACAAGAAATTCCTGCAAGTTTAAAAGACCAATAGAATAGAATAGATAAATAAATAAATAAATAAATAAAATAAAATAAAATGAAATAAAATAAAATATTTGCCATGAAGAATATTTGGGCCTGATAAAAAGGATAAATAAATAATTTATTGAAACCACATATCTAATCACAAAAAACCCCTCCAGATTGTTTTGGTTTAGTCAAAAGTAGTAGTGTTACCAATTATCTGAATTCAATTATTAAACAAAAAAAATTTTTTTGATTGGTCTTTTAGAAAGGACAGATGGCCTGGAAGCTCCCTTGGCTAGCTTAGATCACACAGAGATCCACTCATCTCTGCCTCCCAAGTGCAGTGACTAAAGGCACATGCCACCACACCTGGTCAAATAAAATATTTTTGGTAGAGATTGTGCATATGACAGTTTAGTGTCTGCACTAATACTTGTTACAAAATAACTCATTGTGTGAAGCAGACATCAAGTTTTCATCTGAAAATTCAATGACATTCAATATTGTTTCACTTTAGTGGCGCTGAGCTTCCATTTCAAAATGAAGTCAACAATAATTTGACTAAATTGATTGCTTCAAAAATTTACTTTTCATTATAAGAAAACATTTATGAACCAAAAAGAATGTTGTAGTTAATGGTTAAATAATACCAATGTACATTTTAGTCACGAGTACAATAAATATTAAAGGAGCATTTCAAAAGGACAACAACATGTTTTCTAGGTTTTCTCTCATACTGCAAATTCAATGATATTTGTCATTCTAACATCATTGTTAACCAATATTGGCATTAGGACATTGCAGATAAAATTTTGATAAAAATTTGACAGATGAGGAATAACTAATTCCCTTCTGAGAACAGAGCTTTGCACCAGCAAACATGCACAGGATTTGAGAGGAACCACTGAGAAATTAAGTCTCTTATGGTTCTTGATTGGGTTTGAATGGAGACTGACCCAATCCCTGCAGGGTCTGAGTTCAGTTCTTCCATCTAGCTCCAGCTGATCCAGAGCTGAGCAGAGGCGAAGAGGCAACAGCAACAAAGGTGTCTGCTGCAATCAGCTTTCTACTCTCCTCTTTTGGTGCTATGTGTTTATTTCCTTGAATATGGAAGGTCTTCGAATGCATCTTTGCTAAATTTTATAGTATTTTATGATGCTGTCTTTCCAGTCTGCTAAAATCTGTTAAAGGGCTTTTACTAATAATTGAAACATTTATATATATTTATTTTAATGTATACTTCACGAATTACATTCCTTTTCTTTTTAATTTGTTCAATTCACACTGAATCATATTACCAGTCCTTGAGATGCAATAATCTAATGGATATTTTGATACTCAGAGTAAAATGGTATTGTGACATTTCAATCATATTTAATAGTTAAAGCAACATTCTGATACTTAAAATTTAAAAAAGTATTTTATTTATTATTTTTATTTTATGTGTATGAGTGTATTCCTGGCATGTATGTGAGTGCACCCATGTCCTGCAATGCCACAGAGGTCCGAAGAGGGCTTTGGATTCTCCTGAAACTGGAGTTAAGGATGTAGCTGCCATGTGGGTGCTGGGAATTCAACCTGGGTCCTTGGCAAGAACAATCAGTGCTCTTAACTGCTGAACCATCTCTCCAGCCCTTTTGTAAGAGTATTTTAAAAATTGAAGTTTAAAAGTTAAAATTTATTTACTATAGTTTTGGAAACAAACATGTAGGCAAACCACTGGAGTTGGTAGAATTGTAGGGAAGACAGTAAAATAGTATGCTTTTTATTCAAGTTTATTTGCTAATATCGCAAAAAACACTTCAATTTTAATTTTAATTCAATTATTCACTCTGTTTTAGGTAACTATTTCATTCATCTTTTTATTTTCCCTGAAGCATTTCCTGAGGGTTGCATATGACAGGCACTTTGTTTGATTCTATTAAAGACTAAGCACTTAGGTTCTTTAATCATTTAATTTCTCAACTAGAAACAGAAACATTAAGAATCTGGCTATATCTCTGACTTGTCTTTTTTAACTACTGTGGATTGGGCAGAAGGTTAAGAGTTCCACTGCAGTTTAACAGCTGCAGTGTAATAAACGTGTTTGGCTCCTTTTTCAATGAGAAACATGAAAATAGATGATTCAGTATTTCAGTATTATGACACATTTCATATTAAGAGATAGTTTAAAAATTTTAAAGTTAGAAGAATTAATACAGTTATACACTATTGTACTCAGCATAAACCCTATAATACATAAAGTTGAATGATGTTTTAACCTTTAAAAAGATCTCCATTTCATTATTAAAATATACTGTTTCATACAGAAACACTCACTTTTAATGCAACTAACACTTAGATGTTTGCACACGCGTCTCTAATTTCTATATATCTCATTATTACTAGTCACAGTAAATTACTTTCTGAGATCCTTGGCACCTGAGCATGGATATAAAGTCATTAGTTAGATTTCAATGGTAATCTTTTTCATATCTACTAATTAACATGAAGCTAATTTTTATGCTTTTCTCAAATATAATTCATTTTTTATTTATTGATTTATTCTGTGTGTATTTCATATAGAACATCCCAAACAATCTTATTCATCTATACACCCACACCCCAAGTGACACCCTTCCATGCCCTCTCAGTCGCCCGCTGGAGCCCACATATTCCTTCATCCCTATTGCTGTCCACTGTGTTGTCAGTGACCCCAGACATTCCCCAGTGCTTATCCACCCACTGAATCAAATCAGCCTATCTATAGTTCCTTGTTCTAAGGAGATCAGCTCTTCCTCATCTAGCAGCAAGCTGTTGCCAATATTGCTTTAGATAAAATTGGGGTCTGCTGTTCATTTTCCCAGTTCTGTGCTGGGATACTGTCTGGGATTCTCTTGGGCCACCCTGGCCAAAAACTCAAAAGAAGGTATCTCCTATCTGGCATTGTTGCTTGTTATGTAACCTTTAGCTATACACATGGACTCTTAAAGAATTATATTGATCCCATTGGTCTTTGGTGATACTTTTCTTTCGGGTGTTTAAGACCATGCAATTGGCCCAAGTAAACCAATTTGCTTTTACTCTTAAGGTCGTTTGAGGATCGGTTCGTCAGGGGTCACATGGGCTTAGGAGGAGCCTCTGGCTCCTTTCCTCTACCAGTACCATCTATGTGAAGATAAGTCAAAGGTCTTACTTGACCATGGCTGGCTTTACTTGGAGCATGGAGGAAATGTTTCTTCTGTGCTGATCCTCCTCTTTGTAAACTGAACACTGGTACAAGTCCATCTGTTTGGGTCTCCATAGCCTCCTTGATCAAGAGGATAGGTGACCCACCATAGTTACAAGACATTTTGAGAGATGCTCCATAGTCCCCTGGAATTTAGTTGAGGGCAAGGAGCAAAAACTGTCCTTTATGTCTCTGAACAAATAAGTATAGGCCTCAAAGTATGGCTATTAAACATCCAAGAAGGTTAGTTCCACCAGTCTGGTACTTTTAATTACCATGTGCTATGTAGATAAAGCGTGGGCAAAGACCAAAGGTTTTCAGATAAACCTTGACTAGATATGCTCCTTGTGTTAGTTGTATGTATAATTTGTCAGTAGGTGGTTGAACTAATACAATTCTCTCTGTTTTTCTTAAAACTAGCTAGGCATTACTTATTTCTCATATTGTTGAACCCTTCCACCATGGTTTCCCCACTTTAAGTGCCCCCATTTTCCCCTTTTCTCCCTTAATAATACCTTTCTCCTATGATCCCACCTCACTTGAGCTCCTTCTTTCCCTTTATACCCAAGGTTCCATGTATAATCCTCCCTTTCCCCTCCTCTTAAAATAACCCCATTTTTATCCATATCTCCCTTATTAACACCCATTTCCTACCGTTCTTTTCTTTCAGATTCTTTCTTTTCCTTAACCTCCCTGGTTCTTTTTCATTATCCTGGTTCCTATAGTTATGTCTGGATACATACTCACTTATAAGGGTTTGATGCTAGGATCCACATATGAGGGAGAACATACTTTTTTTTTCTGAGTCTGTGTGACTTGACTTAGTATAACAATTTCTAGTTCAATGCATTTACCTGCAAATTTCATGATTTCATCTTTCTTCACTGCTGAGTAAAATTCCATCCTATAAATGAACCATATTTTCATTATCCACTTGTCAGCTGAGGGACATAGGTTGCTTCCATCTCTTAGCTATTGTGAGAAGAGCAGCAACACATGGATGTACAAGTGTCTCTGCAATAGGATGAGTTCTTTGGGTAGATGCCAAGGAGTGGTATAACTGGGTCAAATGGTAGGTGCATTTGTAGTTTTTAAAGAGTTCTCCACACTGTTTTCAATAGGGGTTGAAAAACCTTGCATTCAGACCAGCAGTGGATGAGTGTTCCCCTTTCCCCACATCCTCTCTAACATTTAGTATCATTTGTTCTCTTGATATTTGCCAGTCTGAGTGGGGTAAGGTGAAATCTTAAAGTGGTTTTAATTTGCATTTCCCTAATTACTAATGATGTTGAACATCTTTTAAGATGCTTCTTAGCCATCTTTAATTCTTCTTATGAGAAGTCTCTGTCCAGCTCCTTAGCCCATCATTTAATTGGGTTAGTTCCCTTCTTGATTCTTTGTTTTTTGAGTTCATTATATATTCTGGATGTTAAACCTATGTAAGATGTGTTGCTGGTGAAGATTTTTCTTCTTTTGATATGTAGAAGCTTTTTATTTTAATGAGTTCCATTTTGTTGATTCTTGACTTTCTTTCCTGAGCAACTGATGTCTGGTCTAGAAAATCCTGTCCTACACGTATATCTTGTAGGTTATATCCAATATTTTACCAGTTTCAGAATTTCAGGCTTCACATTAAGGCCTTTGATCCATTTGGAGTTGACTTTTGTGCAAGGTGGAAGATAGGGGTTTAGTTTCATTCTTATACAGGTGGAGGTCCAGTTTTGCCAGCACCATTTGCTGAATATTGTCTCTTTCTTTCGATGAATATTCTTAGCCCCTTTGTAAAATATCAGGTGGCTGAAATTGCATGTATTCATATTTGGAGCTCAGTTTTGTTCCATTGATCTACAGGTCTAATTTTGTGCCAGTACCATGTTGTTTTTATGACTGTAGCTCTCTAATACAGTTTAAAATCTGGTATAGTAATCCCCCTAGCATTGCTCTTAATGCTCAGAGTTGCTTTGGCTATCTGAGGTCTTTTGTTCTTCCATAGGAATCTTAGGATGGATTTTTCCAATTCTGTAAAGAATGTCATTGGGATTTTGATCAGCATTGCATTGATTCTATAAATGGCTTTTGGTAGGATGGTCATTTTCACAATATTAATTCTTCCAATCCATGAGCATGGGAGGTCCTTCTGTCTTCTGATGTTTTCCTCAATCTCTTTTTTTAAAGATTTAAAATTTTCATTGTAGAGTTCTTTAATGTCTTTGGTCAGTTTTTTTTTCCTAGGATATTTTATTTGTTTTGCAGCTATCATGAAAGAGAGTGTTTCCATGTACTCTTTCTCTAATTGCTTGCTATTGGTGTATAGAAAGGCTACAGACTTGTGTAGATTAATTTTATAACCTGCCACTTTACTGAAGGTGTTAATCATTTCTAGGAGTTTTCTGGTGTAGTTTTTGGTCTCTCTTAGATACAATATCATATCATGTGCAAAAAGTGACACTTTGATCTCTTCTTTTCCAATTATTACTCCTTTAATATCCTTCTCTTGTATTATTGCTCTTGCAAGAGTTTCAAGCACTCTGTTAAAAACAACTGGAGATAGTGGACAACCTTGTCTGCTTCCTGATTTTAATGGGAATGCTCCCAATTTTTCTCCATTTAGAATAATGTTGGCTGTGGGTTTGTTGTATATAGCTTTAATTATGTTGAGGTATGTTCCCACCAGTCCAGTTCCCTCTAGGACTTTGAGCATAAATAAATGTTGAATTTTTTCAAAGGCCTTTTCTGCATCTATTGAGATGATCACGGTTCTTGTCTTTAAGCCCATTTATGTGATTTATGACGTTTATTGTCTTACGTATATTGAACCATCCCTGCATCTTTGGAGTAAAGCCAACTTGATCATGGTGGATGATCTTTTTGATGTGTGTCTGTATGCTGCTTGCAAGTATTTTGTTGAGAATTTTTGCATCTGTGTTCATTAAGGATATGAGTCTGTACTTTTCTGGTTGTATTGTTACCTGGCTTTGGTATTAGAGTGGTGCTGGCTTCATAAAAGGAATTTGGAAGTTCTCCCCCCATTTCTATCTTTTTGAATAACTTAAGTAGTATTGGATGTAGATCTTCTTTAAATATCTGGTAGAATTCTGCTGTAAATCCATCTGGTCCTGGGCTTTTTTTTAGTAAGGAGGTTTTGTAACATAACACAATTCCTTATGTGTTATGGTTCTGTATAAGGCTGTTGATCTCTTCTTAGTTTAGATTTGGTGGTTCCCATGAGTTTAGATACCTGACCATTTCTTTTAGACTTTCAAATTTAGTAGCATATAGGTTTTTAAAGTACTCCCTTATAATGTTCTGTATCTTTTTGGTGTCTGTTGTGATGTTTCCCTTTTCATCTCTGATTTTGTTGATTTGGAGGTGCTCTTTCTTTCCTGTGGTTAATTGGGCTGTCTGTCAATCTTGTTTATCTTTTCAAAGAACCAATTCTTGGATTCACTGATTCTTTGTGTTGTTTTCTTTGTTTCTATTTCATTAATTTCTATTCTGATTTTTGTCATTTCTTCTTCTTTCTTCTGGGTTTGGGTTTCATTTGTTGTTTCTTTTCAAATGTCTTGAGTTGAAAAGTTAAGTAATTTATTTGTGTTCTTTCTGATTATCTAATGAATGCACTTAGAGCTGTAAACTTCCCTCTAAGGACCACTTTCAACATGTCCCAGAGATTTTGTTGTGTTGTATTCTCTTTTTCATTTAGTTCCAGGAATACTTTTATCTCTTTCCTGATTTCTCCTTTGACCAATTCATCATTCAGGAGTGTGTTGTTTAATCTCCATGTGTTCATGCAGTTACTAGGGTTTCTTCCAGTGTTGATTGTGATCTGATATTGCATGGCATTATTTCAATCTTTCTGTGTTTCTTGAGGCTTGTGTTGTACTCCAGTATATGGTCGATTTTGGAGAAAGTTCCATGGGGGTGCTGAATAGAAAGTACATTCTTTGGTGCTGGTGGGATATTTGGTAGATGTCTGTTAGGCCCATTTAATGTATGTTATTGTTTAATTCAGATGTCTCTCTGTTAATTTTCTGTCCTGTTGCCCTATCTAATGGAGACAATGGGTTATTGAAGTCCCCAACTATTAATGACTTAGAATTAATCTGGTTCTTAATGTCCTATAGTAATACTTTTACAAAGTTGGGGACTAGAGGGAGGAATTGGTTTGGTTTGGATGCAAAGGATCAGGAAGCAGTGGGGAGTCTGGGCCAAAAGTTCAGTCCAGTAGTCTGGGGTGCCAAGACAAGAAATGTGCCAGTGCCCCTACTTGGAGGAGAGATAAGGTGGGGGAGTTGGGAGGGTGAATAAGGTTGGGGAAGTCAAGGCACAGTGGGTGCTTCCAAACTTAGCCAGGAAAGCTGCTGGCCCCAGCCATCTTTTTTCTTAATCCATCTCTCTCACTTTCCACCCTGAGCACATCTACAGCACTTCAGACATATTCCTGCATAAGGGCCTTCATACCCAGGAGCCGTTCTACATGTAATATGCTTCTTTTATACATCTACTTGGCTTACAAGTCTTAGATGGTTGAACAGTAACTTTAGTTTAAAGATAGTATACAGGTCCAGGCCATAAAGGAGTAATATCAGAAAGGGGAAGGGAAAAGAAAAGACTAAGAAGAAGAAGGGGAAGGAAAGGGGGGGGAAGATATGGAGGATGTCACGTTGCCTATTCTGCTGTGCACTTTAATGTATGCTATTAGATTATATTATCAAATTTTAAAATAAGGTTCTCTATTAAGAATTACTCAAACATTAATATACTTTGTGCCAAATGTTATCATACTTGAATAGGAGAATAAAATAATTCCCATTTCTAAAAAACATGCTTATGGAAAATGTTTCCAGTAAAGTGCTGTGGTGGCTTATACTGATTGTTAAGTGTCGGGAACCAGAGTTATCTAGGAAAGAAGCTTTTGGAAATATCTGTAAGGGAGTGCCTAGATTATATTAACTTCTCAGTATGCCTGTGAGGGATTGTCCAGGTTAGGTTAGTCTCTACTCACGCTTGTAAGGGATTGTCTTGATTAGGTTAATAGTTGCTTGTAAGGGATTGTCTTGATTAGGTTAATAAGAGGTCCCTGAATATGAACCACCTTATTTCCTAGACTGGTTCCCAGACTGAATAAACAGAGAAAGGAAATTTTTATCAGCATTAATCATTCTCTGCTTCCTGGCTGGATGCAATGACTGCCTCGAGCTCCTGCTTTGGTGTCACAGCTGCCAGAACAGAGAGTAATATACAAATATGAGCCAAAAAAACTTGTCCCTAAATTTCTTTTGTCATGGTATTTTATCTCAGCAACAAGAAACTTAACTAATACAATGCTCTTTCTTGACTAAAACATGATAAAATGTAACTTTGGAACTATTAAACATTAAAGAGGCTGGATATGGGACGTGGTGGCACATGCCTTTAACCCCAGCACTCAGGAATTAGAGACAGGCAGATCTCTGTGAGTTCAAGGCCAGCCTGGTCTACATATTGAGTTCCAGGACAGTTAGGACTACAGGGAAAACCTGTCTCAAAATGACTAAAAAAATAAATAAAAATAAAACCACTTTAAAGTTGTACTTGAAGATTTGCACAATAAAATCTAAACTAATTTTAGAAAATAAAATTGTAGTGCAAAGGAGTCCAAAATATGAATTAACGTCTTAATTGCTTTTGTCATATCTATTTTTATTCTAATTCATCTCCAAGAAATGGTAACTAAATGATTCATTTTTCTTTTAAAATATTTTATATATTTTTTTATGTGGTGATTGTATTGTCTACATGAATGTAAGTGCACTTGTGTTTTGCAGTGCCTACAGAGGTCAGAAGAGTGCATTGGATCCCCTGAAACAAGAGTTATTAGTGAAGCTCATTATGAGAGAGTTTGTTATTTGATGGAAGACTGCTTCTGGCCAACCTTTCTGCTTCATGCCAAACTGAGACATGAGCAAGCCCCCGCCCTCCTCTCTCACCACCACAAAAGAGCCTGCCACCATGCCTTTCCTGCCATAATGAATCAATGGCATCTCCAAAAACTGAGCTAAAGTACAGATCTCCTTAAGTTGTGTCTTCTTGGATACTTTGCTACACCAATTAAAAAGGTAACTGATAAAAACATGTAACATTTCAGACTGGAGTGATGACTCAGTGGTTAAAAGCACTGATTGTTCTTGCAGAGGACCCAGGTTGGAATCCTAGCACCCATATGGTGGCTAACAACTGTCTGTAATGCCAGTTCCAGGAGATTTGATGCCTTCTTCTGACCTCTTCAGGCATTGAATGACACCAGTGCACTTACATACACATGCAGGCAATACAAGCAAACCAATCAATCAATAAATAAAATATTCAAAGAAGACTATTCTTAGAGCAGGAAAATCATGATTTAGGTTACCCTGCCTGACACATGAAATTTTAAATTTGACTAAGATGTTGAAGACAAGTGCAAGCTTTTAAAATTAGTAAAGCTCAATTAAAAAAGAAAAAAAGGGAAAATACGTGTATGAAGAATTATAATCAATAAAAAAGAAAATTGAGCAATTAAAGAATTAGTCAACACAGTTTAAATTTCAGTGACTTTTATATTAAAAATCTTTGTGGAGATGGAACGATGGCTCAGTGTTTAAGACCACTGACTACTCTTCCAGATGACCTGGGCTCAATTCCTAACACCCAGAAGGTGGCTAACAACCATACATAATTGCATTTCCAGGGGATCAGACACCTTCTTCTGGCCTCCAAAGGCATTGCATGCACAGTGCACTTACATACATGTATGCAAAGCACTCTTACACATAAAATAAATAAACAAAATTGAAATTTTTGTGATCACCAAAAGAACTGATAACCTTCTTCTTGAAATACATTTACAAATAAAAGAAAAATCAATGAAGATGATCTGCATTCTGACAGACGATTTTTGCTTCTATGTGCAGATAATATTTGTATTAGTGCCAGTTTTCTTCATGTTACTTCTTAGCTCTACATAGGTGTGGTATAAACTGCTCAACCATGGACAAAAAGTGGGAAAAAATAATATGGATTAGCTAACTAGAACACACAGAAAATTGCAATCTGTGATAATTTTCCATTATTGTTACCATTCATCAGGTTCACGCTTCAGATAAATTGTAAGGAAGAGAAAACAATGTGAGGATTATTATAGTTTTTACTGAATTATTACTGTTTTAAGCAAGTTTCTGAAGCCCCAACTGAACAGTTTCTTGAGAGCATCTTTGTGATTCTCCATAGTGCCCCCCGATCCTGACAGCTGAGGCATGGCAGAGCAAATTCTTTGATGGAGTAATGTATTATGATCTAGATGTTAACTTTATGTTTTGCCTTTGGAAATCAGGACATAATCTCAGCTTTTATTTGTTCAGATTTGTTTACTACTGTGTTGTGAACAGGTGCACACACTGCTTCAGGCATTTCCCTATCATAAGATCCAAGGGAAACATTTGGCTCATGGGAAGTTAGCTCCATATCTTGCCTAAACAAATTTTGGCATTTCAGACCTTACAATGAAATGGTTTTACTTTCAGTTATTGTAAAAGTGATTTTCAATGAAGTTGCTTGTTCCTTCAACCACTCAGATGGGATTCAAAGACTCGCGATTATACTGCAAATGTCAGAAGGCAGTATCATGAACACTTCTCTTTAAGTCTTATGTCCTACACTGTATATTGTATATAGTGGTGGAAGGAGTTATAATCACACAAGTGATATAGACACACATACCCAGACAGACACAGACACAGACACAGACACAGACACACACACACAGACACACACACACACACACACACACACACACACACACAAAGTTGATTGGTCTTTATTTTCTCTTCTTCTGGTGCTTAATTTTTTTTCTTGGTTTCAAGTGGTGTTTTCATGTTGCCAAACTAGTGCTCATATTTCTGCTCTAGAGTCTTGAATATTAGTGAAACATACAGATATGCGTTCTGTAGTCTAAACATTTTACAAACATTGAGATAGAAGGAGTTTCTACTTTTTACCATCTCCCTATGTTGTTATCATATTATTTGTGAATCCATCAAATAATTGACCCATTAATTAGCTCTAAGTTCTCATGTTCTGATTGTCTCTGGAAAAGGTGGACACATCAGAGTTGTGCTTCACTAATTCTCTAGTACTGCTTATTAGTCATCACAAGAGGGAAGGTCTGTATACTTTTGGCAATGTACAATTTTGCAAAGGGCATGGGGAACAAAATTGTATTTGCAGCTCTATTTCTGAGCCACAAAGCTTTAGTCTCTTGGAATGAGGGGCTATAGCTGAAACTTTCATCACAATTTTCCTAAAAGTCCCCATGTGAATAATTCTAAGCCTGTGGAGGATTTCATCACTAAAATACAATTACAATGCTCCTATGTAAGAGAGAAAAAGTCTACTTATTTGTCTGAGCACTGGATTGGAAGATGGAGCTCCACTTCTATTTTCAGTTTCAGTGAGGATAAACTATGTCACTTGGGGGTATTCCCTGACTGTTTTCCCAATTCCTCACAGTCTGTGCAGAAACACTGCACAAGCTCTTTAAATAGCCAGTGAACACCACAATCACTACTGAACATTGTAAAGATATTGCTGCTAAAACTTCCCTGTGGGAGATGTAAACAATATCCACCTTCTAATCTCAAAGTCCTAGTGACAAACCAAGATGCAGTTCCACCAAAATTCACCCTGGGGAACAAATAAGTGTATTGGATTTATTTACAGAGCAATGAGTGAGGGATTACTTACAGGAATATAAGTGATTCCCCATCCTAAGACCCCACTAGGAAGTCTTCATCCAGCATGGATGATGGCTTCCCCATAGCTACATAAATGATGGCCCCCCCATAGTCTTCCTTGGCCTATATACTAACATCTTTTCCAGAGGTCATGGTGTAAGTGTAATTAGGGCCGAATTGCCCGCCATAGGTTGGGGCCTGTGGCAGAATGCTCAGGTAAAGCTTCCATAAACTTCCCCAGCTTTCCTTCAATAAAGGATGGTCAACATACAACAAGCTCAGTTGGGATGATCTTTTGCAAGCCAGTACAGTTCATGTCAGGAAGATGACATCTGCCTGGCTCAGAGGACAATCTTATACAACATATATCCACAATTATAGACAATGATCCATGGTGGAAAAGACTGTCTGAATTCTAAATATATGCTTATTAAAATCTGAATGGTTTATAAAAATGAAATGAAACTTTCTTCAATTGTTCATTATGTACCAGGCATTGTTCTAATATCATTAAACACATTTCATCATTTAACACCAACAACAGTGCCTACACCTAAACGTCATTATTACTTCAATTTCACACAAGAGACAATTAAAGGAAGTTGAGGTTAAATAACTGCTCCAAGTTCACATTATGGTGAAGGCTTGTATCTAGATGGCTTTACTTCATTAATTTGCTATTATGGGTAATCAAAATAAAAGACACAATGCAATTACAATTTCAATCAATATGCTGTGCTAGGTAGGAATGGTCCATCTCATGGAAAATCATTGGTAAGTGAAGATTTTAGATGCCTCAGATAATTTTATAATCAAAGTAAAAGAGAAAGAGAAGAAAGGAAAAAAGAATATTCATGCTTCAATTTGATGAAAGAACCTTCATATGAAGCATTCATAATTAAATAATATCACTGTAAAATTTTTCCACCCAACATCCGAAGAGATACACATTTTGATATTTTTAGTAATTGCTGTTACAATCAGTAATATTATTTTACAGACTTCTCTTTGGAGGGTTAAAGAGAATAACTTTAGCTTATAATTCAATCTCAAGATAATTCTATAATTAATGGGAACAGTATATGATAACAGATTTATTTATCATAGCCCTCTAAAGCCTGTTGGATCATACATTCCCTTATTTTGATGATTTGTCATTTTTCCAAATTGCATATAGAGCTTGGGACACTTACAAGTTTATGAAATTATATTGAAGAGTTTATCATTGAGTTTTGTCTTTTCTGGTAATTTCTGCACATGATAGGAACATAATTAAGGTAATTATCTCTTAAAAAATAAAGCAATTTAGTTCCCTTTGCTGGAAAGCTCAGATAAAACTTAGAATCTTGAAATTATCCAGATAATCACCTATTTCCTATTCTGAAAATGTAAACTCAAATGAATCAGAGTCAGAATAATGGAAAATGTGTCCCTGGAATTGATAGCACCATTCTAGTCTATGTGGTAATTCATTCTTGGGTTCCTTGAGCTCTTTTCTCATTAGGAAATGAAACTTTCTAAACCTTATACTCACATGCATCTCACAGCAAGCAGTGGCCTTTGAAGTCAATGGGAACTACGCATCCCAGAGCAAAATTTGGCCCTAAAAGTGATCTAAGAGAGAGAAAAATGAATGTGAAAATGAGGAACCCTGCACAAGGCCATGTGCGTTGTTTCCAGCGTTTGCTTTCTGTGACTTCAGAGATGCTGTGGTTGTTCAGGAAGCTCAAAACTCTCTTGTCTTTAAGGGAAAGGAAGAAGTTGTACTTCTTGGTGAACCAGTAATATGTCGATTTTTGTTATCTTATTTTCCCAACACTGATACATCTGTGTTTAAAAGAAACTACTCTCCATGGTCAGTTGGGGCAACCTTCGAAAAGTAGAGCATTTGTCATGTCTGTGGGTGAACAGAAAGGAAATACTTGGTTCTACATTTTAACTTCATTTTATTGGGGAATGGGTATAATTAGAATGAAACAATACAAAACCTTTGTTAAAAATGCAACTGTACAGTCAGGAAAAGACATATTCCTGGAGCAGAAATCCATCTAGAATCATTTAAAAATTAGATGGTTCACTGTAACTTTTAGTAAAATATTCTTAAATTAAAAAAATAATTTTTTTAAAATCAATACATTTCACATTTAATGTTAAATATCATATTGCTGGGCTTCATTTATAAGCATTTGCATTAAACCAACATTTTTTTGAGGAAAATATTTTTTGGTATTTATGTACATTGATCTACACATACAAATGGTCTTTACTATTGTCCCGCCATCAGATCTAAATAACGACTTCAGAGAACTGGCTACAAACTGCTCCCAAATGTATTCAGTATTGTAAAGTCGCTTTGCCATGATCTTTATTCCCTGCTTCAAATTAAATTCCTACTCCCATTTCAAAGCACAGATCAAATATCTTTTCTACATACCTTCGTATTCTGTTTTCCTAAATCCTGGTTTCCCAAAGCAATTTAGCTCTTATTTTTTTCTTTTTTTCTGACACCAACCAATTCTTAAGTTTTTGTTTCTATTCCAAAGAATTTTACACATAATTGTATTAAGCACTTAGTTTCCCTCTCAAAACAGAAACAAATCTTAAATTAGATAATGTCTGCCAGTATTGCCACATTTCCTTCATAGTCTGTTATTTTTAATTGAAAATCTGAGAAGACTTCTGGGAATTCATCTAGGAATTCATTATCATTTTCACACATATATTAATTACCTAGAATTATACCTGTGTGTATATCTTTGCAAGGCGATTGTCAGGGTCCTTGGCTTCTACTTGTTTCCATAACCCTTTTAGGCTAAAAGTTCACCAATGTTTTCTACACGTTGTTGGTCTCTTGTGCCTCAAAACCCTTATTAGAACCTGTCAAGTTCTTAGTGACTTCATTAAACGTCTCCATAATCATTTTCGGATTCTGTTTTCCACAAGGAACTTTATCACCTTAGGGAGAAAGCACCGGCTTTTGTTGTTCTTGTTGTTTCTGTGTGTTTATCACTAGTTTAATAAACCCTAACCTCATTTTTTTCCAGAATGATAGGATTTTTATTTTAAATTTAGAAAGTATTCAAATCACTTCAGTCTACTCAGCAGTTTTCAATGCATTTCTTTTAAAAATTTTATTCATTTGCTTATTTTTCAGGCAGTGTCTCCTGAAGCCCCAGCTGGCCTGGAACTCACTATGTAAACCAGGCTGACCTCAGTCCACAGACATCTACCTGCCTCTGCCTCCTGAGTGCTGAGATTAAAGTCATGAGCCACCATGTCTGATATCCAATGCATTTCCTTAATTTTAAAAAGGTCATTTTTTCTGTTTTAAATTGATGTATCCCTACATTGCTTTTTTCATTTTTATGAATTTCTAGGTGACTCTTAAACGTTTTCTTTCTAGCTACCTTACCAGTTGTGAATTTTACTCAACAGGCAATAGTTGTACTTTTGTGGGGCAGTTCAGCTGTGTTCCCCTTAAATATTCTCTTCTTCCAATATTTGAGTGGACATTTGCAAGGATGAAGCAAAGTTATCTTCTGAGAGAGACTGAAATCTTCCAAGGCAGCAATGCATGCAAGATGGCTTTTCATATTCCCTTGATGTTTTCCAGGTCTGTTGCATAGACCACAGCCAGTGGTTCAGCATAGTGCTCTATGGGAAAGCATAGATTTTCAAATAGCTGCTACAGTAGTCTCACAACATAGGGGCCTTTGGGAACTCCTTCTCCATCTGCCTCGCAGACTCTGCGATGGGAACTGGGAAACCCAATCTCAACAGGAATATTCCATTCAAGGCAGCTATAGAGGTTTCCTCCATGGTAGATGGTTTAACTTTCTAACGGGACACACACACACACACACACACACACACACACACACACAAGCATGCTCCTGTACACACATGCCAAACATTCCCACAGTATGCATATCAACTCCTACAAATATTTCAACTCTAATAGTCCATTTTTAGTGAATCTGTAGTGACATGGAGAGCTGATTATGGGACAGATGTGTTAGGATTCTCTTCAGCAGTTATCTTCATGCAAAGCAGTTTAATACTTGAGAATTGTTGGACCTTGGTGATTTTAATAGTGCTATGAACACTAATTAGAATGAGGAAAGTTGACCTTCAAAAATATTGCTTAGAGAATTATCATTAAATGCATTGCTCAATGGTTTGAATGCTATAAAATCAAGCAAGTTATATACTAATGCAAAATTTCTGGTGTCTTAGGAGAAGGTTTTATTTGTTGTTGTTATGTATTAATATGGCTTATTTGAGGCTTAATTTGGTGATGCTGTGGGAAGAATGGTATTAGATACAGAGATTTACACAAATTCATTACAATTTCAGCCCTATATGAATTATGAGGCCAATAATTATGAGCAAAACATTTACAGTCATCAAGACTATGCATTTTAAATAGGGAGCTGGTGTCTTGAAATTGCTAATTTAACAACGCAATTATGCATTTTTTAATAAACTTGTTCCATGTAGGTATAGGTAAATTACCCTTAAATTGAAAATATAATTACAAAGATCAAAAGAAAGTAGAAAGCTGTAAATCATCCCACACAGGTATTCATGAGAACAGTTCTATTACTCCTCAGATAAATGTTCAGAAAGTAATTTCTACATTCTCTGCATTCTAATTTGACCAAATCACTTCCTTCCATTTTTTTTTCAAAACATACCCTTTGCTTACTAGTTTAGTTCTTAACACATGCTTTTTCTGTTCCTTTCATAAAATAATGAATAATCTGCCCAGTGTCCCCATAGCAAAATTGTATCCACTAAACATAAAAATACATAGAATCGGAAGAAAACACCTAATTATTTGCGTTTATTTATTTATGTGCACCTATGTGTGTGTGCATATGTGTGTGTGTACATGTGTATGTGTGTGTGTGTTGTGACACAGTGCACATGTGAAGTTGAGAGAACAACTTGTAGGAATCAGATCTCTAGTTCTGCCATGAAGGTCCCCTGGCTTGAACTTAGGTTGTTGGGCTTGACAGCAGCTTTGTTGGATTAAAAACTCTATTTTAAAAATTTGACCATTTTATTAAAAAGAATCACACAGCATAATCATACAGTTACTTCCATTCTAACATGATTTTTCAAAAGTTTTGTCTTAAGACACCAAACAAAGGTGAAACAAATTGGCACAGGAAAATAACGGAGGATAAAAATTAGTGTTGTAGAGTAATTATTCACAAAATATTAAATTACTAAAAATTTCTGCATTTCAGGATTCCAGAATTCATGCCAAACAGAATTCCCAAGAAAACAATATCATCCCAAACAAAATTTCTTTTCAAAATTTCCAGGAAAAAAATATCTATCTTCTCTTCTTAATCTCTGTAGAATTGAAGCACAGCTGTTCATATTCTTACAGTCTTTTTTTTAAAAAGTTTTGTTTAATCATTTTTATTTTATGTGTACGAGTGTATTGCGTGCATGTGTGTAAGTGCACCCATGTGCACTGCCCACAGAAGTCAGTAGAAGGTGTCAGATCCCCTGGAACTGGAGTTATGAACAGTTGTTAGATGCCATGTGGGTGCTGGGAATCAAACCCGGGGCCTCTGGAGAAGTATCCAGTGCTCTTAACTACTGAGCCATCTCTCCAGCTCCATATTCCTACAATCTTTGAAACTGTTTGATGCAATGCTTCATAACGAATTTCCAAAAACAGGCCCTATAGGTGAATTTTCATTTTCATACATTGACCTCAATATGCATAAAAAAAAATAGTTCTTTAGGCCGGGCATGGTGGCACACGCCTTTAATCCCAGCACTCGGGAGGCAGAGGCAGGCAGATCTCTGTGAGTTCAAGGCCAGCCTGTTCTACATAGTGAGTTCCAGGCCAGCTGGGGCTACAGGGAGACCCTGTTTCAAAAGGAACCCCCCCCCCATAAAGTTCTTTATGGCTTTAAAAAAACAAGAGTACAACACTAATATCAAGACTTTTTTTGATACAGTGTCTCACAGTGTAGCCAGATTGACCTGTGACTCACTATGTAAACCAGGCTAGCCTTGAACTCTTCAAGATTCATCTGCCTCTGCCTTCCAAGTGCTAGCTAACATTAAAGGTGTGGGTCCACAGGCCTGGATATCATTGATGTTTTAATCATTTTCATTGTGTTTTAGTTTATATATAGTTTTATAGGTATGTATAATTTATTATTTGCAAAATAATATTATTATGCCAAAATGAACTGTATAAGAATCAATGTTTTATTGAAATAGATAAGCATTTATTGTAATATTATATCAATATTATTCACCAGAGCACATGAACAGGACACTCACCAGGGCTTGAGAGTCTAGAAAAAGCTTTCTAGAAGGAAGGAATTCTGTGCTGGAAAGTGATGGGTCAGAGTTCATTAAGTCATGCTGTGCTAACAGTGAGAGGTGTGGATAGGGATGTATTAAGCAAAGAGCAATTATGGAAACATTAAAGACTAAGAAATATATTCTATTGTCTATTTTATGAATGCACACATTTTCCAAAACACCTTCTATATTTTTATCTTTACACTACCTTACTGTCGAAGAGAAGTTTCTTATCACATTTAGAAATGTATTTGTAGTTCTTGACCAGAACATTATTGCTTTTTTATTTGAAGTATAATGGAAAAAATCTGTCAAGGTAGGATGGTTTGATAGAGACTCATACTTCCATTGTTTTCAGTTGTACAGCACAGATACTGATATTAAACCCAACTAATTGTTATAAATAGTAGAGCAGTTTGGGAGTCCAAGAGTTCACATGGGAATTTTTAGGCTTAAAATCACTAACATACGTTGAACATTGAAACATCTACACAGAGCTAAGTGCTCCTTGATATATGACTTTCCTCACAATGCTACACATACAATGAGGAATATAAAAGGCATCCTCTATTGTTCTGTCAGGCTTCATCCTTTCATGAACAAAGACCCACATTTTGGTTGTGATCAAGAATACATTTGCTCATTTGCCAAACGTTTTCCACTAGTTGGTGAGACTGGAACACTAGCGTTACTTGGCAATGTTGTATCAGTTTCCTGTTTATTCCTACACTATTGAATTTCATGTCAATTTTCACCTTTATATAGCATTTCATTGACCACAGAGGCTTAATATTATCACCAAATTTTGAGATAACCCCCTAAAGTTGATACATTGGGGTTAGAACTAATTGAACTGAGCTACCTTCTTGAGTTCAAATTTAACATTACCTGTACAACTTTTAGCAAAAAAAAAAAAATTCTGATTTTTGTCTCAGCTAGACCACTATGTCATGTTTCTTGTAGAATCTTTCAATCTTCTCATCAAAGGCAGTATTTTGTTCTTATTTAGCCAATCTTTCACGTAGACCAACCATTTTCCATCTCAGGCCTTTGCATTAGTGATCCCTGGATGATCAAATGTCCCCTCCTTTCACATGTTCTTGGGAGATATGATCTAAGAATACCATAGTCAGTCCCATCTCTTGTTACTCTGTTTAATTTCCCTCACAGAAAATCAATAACAATTGTATTCCTTAGCTTGACCTACTGTTTATTGTCTGTGCAAGCAATAAATGAGTAGTGAATGAGAGGCTTGGAGGAAAGAAAGTTGTACGAGCTTTGGAAGAAGGACACATTTTTTTTACAATAATATTCTTGGGATAGAAATAGTGAGTGATACATAGGTACTGTGGTATATTTAAGTGATGATTAAATTATTATCAATAATGTTCTCTTTTTACAGCATAACATTTCCTCATTCCATAATAAGTATTAATAGTATTAACTTTTATTAATAGCTATAAGTACATAAATAACATCAGCACACACACATTCTAATTATCCATCAAATTTTGAGATAGAAACAATGGCTCAACAGTCTGCCTCATGTTACAAAGTGAAAGCCCAGAAAGATGACAATTATTCCTTTATAAGATTGAAGGAGGATCCAGAGAAATCAAGATTCTTTAAGATTCTTTAACACATTGCCACTTTCCAGACTTCACAAAAATACTGGAATCATAAGATTTGAATCTATCAATTAAGGGCTTTGAAAATTTGCTTTTTCCCTCTATCAGTTTGAGGATTCTCATAATGCTTTTATTTCTTATTTTTTAAAGGAGGGTGTTAAGAGAAGAGTTTATAAAAATTAGGTTACTTATAAACAGGGATATGTGGTACTTCATTTCTTAATTGGAAATTTCTAGATGTCATCAAAACACTGGTTGAAGCTTATGACAGTTCTGTAGGGGCCAATTGTATTGGGAGTCTGAGATGACTACCTTAGAGGATTGGGAACTGTCCTGATTAGTTTCTATTGTAGATATAACACAACCAATAATCACCTGGGTATAGGGAGTCTCAACTGAGTCTGACAGATCGGATTGTCCTGTGGTTGTTTCTGTGGGGAAATGTCTTGAGCTGTTGATGTGGAAGGGCCCAGCCTGTTTCACATGGTTCCCTCCATGGGCAGGTGGTCCTAGGTTGTGTAAAAAAACTAACTCAGCTTGAGCCACCAGTTGAACTGGTAAACACTATTCCTCCATTATTTTGTTTCAGGTTCTTGTGTTTAGATCCTGTTGTGACTTCCCTCAGGGACTGACTGTTACTGGAAGTTTAAGATGACCCCCCCTCCCCAATTTGTTTTTGGTCAATGTTTTATCACAGAAACAAGCAAACAAACAAAAAACAAACTAGAACAGAAATTGATGCCTGGAATGGAGTGTTGGTGTGATAAACCTGACCATATTGTTTTTGAGGAAGATTATGGAAGCATTTGGAACTTTGATCTGGAAAAATAATTTAATGCTTATAGATTAATAGGCTATTCTGGGGGAGACTGGAGTTGAAAATGCTGGCAAAGTGTAGAGAATGGAGGGCTGCCTTGTGAACTTTCAGATGGAAGGAAAGACTACTGGGACTGTTTTGTGATATTTTGTGTAATGGATAGGTGGTTGCTGATCAGCTCCAGCTGAAGAATCAGCTATGATTGCCAAGAGACAAGCACCACTGAAGTGAAACTGTCTATGCTTTACTGT
This sequence comes from Nannospalax galili, assembly GCF_000622305.1. Taxonomy (NCBI): domain Eukaryota; kingdom Metazoa; phylum Chordata; class Mammalia; order Rodentia; family Spalacidae; genus Nannospalax; species Nannospalax galili. Next base: position 2,950,325 of record NW_008360315.1, read on the forward strand.
GACAATGGATGCTGGGTAGCTGGGGCTGGAAAATCAGCTGTGACTAGTAAGAGACCATAAGAGACCAGCATCACTGAGATGAAATCTTCTGGAAAGCAATTCGTTAGGATCAGTATACAAAAGCTTTGGTCTGGTGTGTGTAGGGATCAGGGGAGTGGAGCATAGAAAGACCTCATCCCTACTTGGCAGTAGAAATTGGTAATTTATAAGAGTATTTCATATACTACTGGTTTTGGTGGAATGAAGGCTCATAGAGAGGTCAGAGCAAATACGGCTGTTCCCAGACCCAGGGCATGGTGACCCAACTGCCTGGATCTGGCTAACTCATCAAGTTAGTCAGATATTTTCTGGAAGCTGAAGCAGGAAGGGGCCTAGAGCCAAGGAGTGGTGATGGATACATGGTGGGCCCATTCTGACTAGCTGATCTGAGTGAATATGAACCCCAAATAATCATACCTAAGCAAAACCAAAGTCGATCAGTGCTACTCAGTGCTTGACATCTGGGACTAACTAATGATTTTCTAGGCTCTGTGATTGAACGGGTCATGGAGAGAAGCTCAGACTTGACACCATTGGTTGGGTCAGAATCCCTGAAGATAGGTTAGGGGACGCCATTGGTGAAGGTGAAGCTTCAGTTGCAGTAGAGACCACAGGACATTGGAGATGCCAGTACTGTGGGACATTTGGTAAGGATAACCTCAGGTGAAGAATGGAGTCAGCCTAAGCCTACAAGACAATATATATATATATATTATATGTGTGTGTGTGTGTGTGTGTGTGTTGAGGATAGCAGAGCTAGGACAATGAGCCTGCTGAAGCCTGCTTTGAGCCCAGAAGATCATGAGTAAGTCCCAGTTGTCAAGCATTGAGTAATACTGCTTGAGTTTGGCTTAACTGCAATTGTTTATGTGTGTATATGTGTGTATTGTGTATGTATATGTGTGTGTGTATGTGTGTGTATATGTGTGTGTACGTGTGTGTATCTGTGTGTATATGTGTGTATTTATGTGTATATGTGTGTATGTGTGTGTATGTGTGTGTATATGTGCGTATGTGTGGGTGTATGTGTGTGTCTCTTTGTGTATGGTTACATGTATCTGTGTATGTATTTGCATACGTATTTGAGTACGTATGCACATGCATGCATGTATATGTGTATAGGTATGTGTGTATTTGTTGTATGTGTGTGTTTGTATGTGTGTATGTGTACATGTGTGTTACTAGGCCCCATACACATTCATTGAACCAGTTGCTGACAGGCACTTAAATTCCATGGCAATCCTTTGCCTCGTTGTGTTAGCTCTCATGACATCTGGTTT
>NW_008360315.1:2951811-2952277 GCF_000622305.1 Nannospalax galili
ACTGGTGCCTGTGTATGGCTATGAAATTATTGGGTAGATTTCAATGGTAATGTTTATCAGCTCTACTAATTAGCATGATGTAAATTTCCATGCTTCCTCCTCAAATATAATACATTTAAAAATTGTTGATTTTGTTTTGTGTGTGTGAATATCACACAGAACATCCCAAACCATCTTATTCAACTATATACCCACTTCCCAGATGGCACCCTCCCATAGCCTCCCTCCCCCTCTAGAGCCCTTATACTCTGATATCCCTGCTACTGTCTGCTGTGTTGTCTGCACCCCAGCCAATCCCCACTACTTGCTCTTCTGGTAAATCTAGTCAGCCTATCTAGAGGTCTTTGTTTTAGGAGGGTGAGCTGTTTCTCTGGATCTCCACCTGTAGAAGAATGAAGCTAAACCCCTATCTTTAACCCTGAACAAAAGTCAATTCCAAATGGATCAAAGACCTCAATGTAAAGCC
>NW_008360315.1:2953991-2954280 GCF_000622305.1 Nannospalax galili
GAAACTGTTGGAAGAAAAAATTGACAATAACCTACAAAAGATAGGTGTATCAAAGGATTTTCTAAACCGGACATCAATTGCTCAGGAAACAAGGTCAAGAATCAACAAATGGGACCTCATTAAACTAAAAATCTTCTGTACATTAAAGGAGGCAACCAGGGAAGTAAACAGAAAACCCACAGAATGGGAGAAAATCTTTACCAGAGATACATCTGACAGAGGTTTAATAACCAGAATTTATAACAAACTAAAAAAACAGAGAATCAAGACAAGAAGCAACCCAATTAAA
>NW_008360315.1:2954603-2954897 GCF_000622305.1 Nannospalax galili
TATAGAAGCAACCTAAGTGTCCCTCAATTGACAAATGGATAATGAAAATGTGGTTCATTTATACGATGGAGTTTTACTCAGCAATAAAGAAAGATGAAATCACGAAATTTGCAGGTAAATGGATGGGGAACTAGAAACTGTTATACTAAGTGAAGTAACACAGACTCAGAAAAAAATTCGACATATGTTCTCCCTCATACGTGGATCCTAGAACCAGACTCTCATTAATAAGTATGCAACCAAACATAACTACGGGAACCAGGATAATGGAAAGGAAACAGGGAGGTAAAGGAA
>NW_008360315.1:2955218-2955378 GCF_000622305.1 Nannospalax galili
AGTACCAGACTGGTGGAACTAACCTTCTTGGATATTTAACAGACATACTTTGAAGCCTATACTATTTTGATCAGAGGGACATAAACGAGAGTTTTTGTTCCTTGCCCTCCTAGTTCCAGGAGACTATGAGCATCTCTCAAAATGTCCTGTAATTGTGGTA
>NW_008360315.1:2955657-2964386 GCF_000622305.1 Nannospalax galili
AATGGCCTTAACCATCTTAAAGGAAAGTATAACAAAAGATTAAAGGGGTCAGTATAATTTCTTAAAAGTCCATATGCATAGCTAAAGGCTACATAACAAGCAACAATGCCAGATAGGAGATACCTTTTTTTGAGTTGTTGGCCAGGGTGACCAAAGGGAATTCCAGATTGTAACCCAGCATAGAACTGGGAAAATGAACAGCAGACCCTAATCTTATCTAAAGGAGAATTGACAACTGATTGCTGCTAGAAGAAGAATAGCTGACCCTCCTAAAACAAAGATCTCTAGAGAATTTAGACTTTTAAATCATTGAATAATTTTTTGCAAAACTGAGACTTACATTGCAGGGTATTTTATATGTAATATTAACATAAGATCTTTTAAACAAACAAGAAAGGAAAAATTATGTTTTAACAGTGGTGCATTTATATGTGTCAAATTGATAAGGGGTAGATTGTCCTATTCAGTTTTTCTGTTACCTTAGCATAACCAACAGTCATCAGGGTCTCAATTGAGGAAGTTCCCAGATTAGACAGACCTGTGGCCATGCCTTTGGGGAATTGTCTTCACTGTAGATTGGTGTGAGAGGACCTGGTCCACTGTGGGCAGGGCCACCCCTGGACAGGAGGTCCTGAGTTGTACAGGAAACCTAGCTGAGATTTGTGCTGCTCCAGTGCTCACATCCACTCAGATTAGCTGGTCAGAATGGGCCCACCACGTTTCATCACTCCTTGGCCTCTTAGGTCTCTTCCTGAGCAGCTGCTAGAAAGCACCTGACTGGCTTGGTGAGTTAGACAAAGCAGCCAATTGGGTTACCATGCCCTGGGTTTGCAAACAGCCCCATTTACTGTATTCCAGAGCGCACATAGCCTCTGTTTAGTGAGTCAGAACCAGTCCACCATGTCCCCATTGGTTCACCTTGGGCCTAGGCCTCTTTGCCCTGATAGAGAGCTCCTGACTAGCCAGCTTGGAACTATTCTGCCCGTCCAATAAAAAGTCAAAAGTGAGAACTTGAAGCATAGACTGTAACTATTCACACATGATCAGAAAACAATCAAGTCAGATCAACAATAAAAACAGATCCAAGCTTCAGCTCAACAAAGGCAAGCTAGAATTCTATATCAGACACACAACTAACAAAAGAAATCCACATGCCAAGGTCACAGTGCAAAAACACAAATACTATGAATAAAACAAGATATGTCTCAACCAAATCCACCAGTTCTATAGAAGTACTCCACAATGACAGCTACCCAGAGGAACCCCGAGAAAGAGAATTTAATTGACCAATCATAAACATGATCAAAGAATTCAAAGACTTTAAAGAACACACAAACAGCTCAAAGAAATCAAAGAGGATAAGAATAAACTCCAAACTGAAGCTCAGGAGGATCCAAATGCATAGATGAATGAAACGAAAAGACAATTTGGTATTTGAAAAGTAAATTCATATAAGAAATAAGAACATTGACAAAAACTCATCAGTAGAACGAATCAAATGGAAAATGAATATCAGGACTAGACAGTAAAGTTGAAGAACTGAACAGAAGAAGAAGAAAAAGAAGAAGAAGAAGAAGAAGGAGGAGGAGGAGGAGGAGGAGGAGGAGGAGGAGGAGGAGAAGCAGCAGCATAGAAGATGGAGACAAATCTCAGATCAATGGCCCTGGCCAGATCTTCAACAGCATTATAAAAAAAAAAGTTCCTAAATCAAGGAAAGATATATCCATACAGCTACAAGAAGCACATAGAACACCAGATAGACAGGACCAGAACATCAACTCCCTACATCATATCATAGTAAAAGCACTAAATGAAGAGAACAAAGAGAATACTCAAGACTTCAATGGAAAAACAAGTTATAGATAAAGGAAAACTCATCAAATTACAGCTGACTTTTCAATGCAAATTATAAAAGCCAGGAAAGCCTAGACCAAAGCAGCCAAAGCTCTAAATGATCATGGATCATTATAGTTAAAGAGTAAAGAAAATTAATAGATATAATAAGTCATATAAATGGACATGAAGACAAAAATCATATGATCAAGCCTGGCATGGTGGCACATGCCTGTAGTCCCAGCACTTGGGAGGCAGAGGCAGGCGGATCTCTGTGAGTTCAAGGCCAGCCTGGTCTACATAGTGAGTTCCAGGACAGCTGGGGCTACAGGGAGACCCTGCTTCAAAAAGACAAAAAAAAAAAAAAATCACATGATCATCTCAATAGATGCAAGAATGGCCTTTGACAAAATAAAAAATATATTCATGATAAAAAAATCCTAGCGGGAAATAGACATGAGGGAACATACCTCATAATTAAGGCTATATACAACAAACCCAGAGCCAGCATCATTATAAATGAAAAAAAAACTGAAGAATTCCCATAAACATCAGTAATAAACCTAACCAAAGACAGAAAGCTTCTCCATTAAAACTTTCAATCTTTGAGGAAAGAGACTGAGAGAGATAGACGGAGAAGGAAGGACCTCCCATGCCTATGAACTGGCAGATTTAATATTGTGAAAATGTCCATCGTACCTAAAGCAATTCATAGACTGATTGCAGCCCCAATCCAAATCCCCATGACATTCCTCACAGAAATAGAAAAATTCATAGGCAGTCACAAAATCACCAGATAGCCAAAGTAATCCTAAACAAAAAGAGCAATGCTGAGGGTGGGGGGGGGATTACCACTACAGAGCTCAAGCTATATTACAGAACTATAATCATAAAACACCATGGTACTGGCACCTAAACAGATTTGTAAGTCAATGGAACAAAATAGAAGACCCAAACGTGAGCGCATGTGATTTTTATCCACTTTATATTTGACAAAATTGCCAAGAACACACACTGGAATGAAGATTACATTGGTTCTGGCAAAACTAGATCTCCACCCACAGAAGAATGAAGTGAAACTCTCATATATCACCCTGCACAAAAGTCAGCTCTGAATGGGTCAAAGACCTCAACGTGAAACCTAAAACTCTGAAACTGTTAGATGTAAACGTAAGCAGTGCCTTACAAGATACTGGTGTGGAAAAGGACTTTCTAATCGGATATCACTTGCTCAGGAATTAATATGAACAACTGAGAAATGGGACATCTGTACAGCAAAGGAAACAACTAGTCGAGTGAGGAGGAAGCACAAAGAGAGGAAGAAAATCTTCACCAGCTGCACATCGGATAGAGGACCAACAGTCATAATATTCAAAGAACTAAAAAATCAAAGAATCAAAAAAAAAAAATCCCAATGGGAAAAAAAAGGGTGAATGACCTGAACAAAGCTCCCAAAAGAAGAAATAAAAATGTTGAAGAAACATCATAAAAAGTGTTCAATATCTTTTTGATTTGATGCAAATCAAAATTACTTTATGATTCCATCTTACCCCAGTCAGACTGGCTAAGACCAAGAGAATGAAAGATGCCAAATGCTGGCTAGTTAGGTGGGGCAAGGGGACTCCTCATTCATTGCTGGTGGAATTGCAAACTGGGCAACCACTAGGAAAGTCAGAGTGGAGAAATGTTAATAATCTAAAAATAAGTTTCCTGTATCATCCAATTATACCTCTCTTTGGCATGCACCAGATGACTCCCCTACTGCAGAAATACTTGCACAGTCATATTTATTGATGTTGTTTTCACAATAGGTTAGCAATGGAAACAACCTAAATGCCCTTCAACAGATGAATTGATAATGAGAATGTGGTTCATTTACACAACGGCATTCTACACAGTGGTTAAGAAAAACAAATATGAAATTTGTAGGTAAATGGGTGGAAATAGAAGCTGTTATGCTTAAGTGAAAATAACATAGACTCCTAAAAATAAATGACATATTTTCTATCTCAATTGTGGATCTTAGCTTCAAATTCTTAAATGTGACTATATATCCTGATGTAATTATAGGAGCCAGCAGCATGGAAAAGAACCACGAGGCACAGGGAAAGAAGGAGGTGAGAAAGGGGAGAGCAGGAGCCAGGTGTTACCAACGGAGGAAACGGGGAAATGGTGTTACTGGAAATGGGGAGGGCAGAGGAAAGTTATACTGGGGGAGAGAGAAGAACGATAGATAACACTTAGGTGCTGTGAAAAACCACAGGGAAATGTATTAATTAGTTCAAGAGCCTAATGAAAAATGTATAGACAAAATATGTAACAGTGTGTGTGTGTAGCTGAAGGCTGCATAACAAGAAGCGCACTGCCAGACAGGAGAAAAAGCCCTTTGAGTTGTCGGTCAGGGTTATTCAAGAGACTCCCATAATAACACAGGCTATTGCCACAGCTCTTGATTGCCTTCCAGAACTTGATGGTAAAACCCTATTTCTGAAGACAGGTCATACTTCAGACACAGAACTTCGATCAATAGAGCTGGAAGTGACCTGGGAACCTCTTCCCTCAAGACCAGTTCTCATAGTCTCAAATGATACTGTGCAAGCTGCCAAGGGAGAACACCAATCAGTGGTCCTACCCAGTTGTAAAACCTGATAAACAGCAATGTCTAGCCCAGTAAAGTATCTCTATTGGCACAATAATGGTATGTTTCATCTTAGGGCTAGCCAACATCTATCTAATTGGTTTTAAGGCTTGTTCAATGTGCAGGAACTCATGTATGGTACTGTGGCTGGAATGGTCCTTAGTTCCAGATAAAAATCTGCTTCTGTCACATTCCTAGACCAACTTAGATTCTTAATATACTGTAAATGTGTGTCTCTATATTTATGGATAGGTATGCATTTCTCAACACTTACCAGAAAAAGCTTGTTTTTGCAATAGGTGGAAACTATTACAGAGTTCCACAACTGTTCGAATGCAGAGAGTAAGTTTCTGTGAGACAGCCAACCCTAAGTGACACATCTACAACACAACCTCTACATCTAAGACTCATGGAGCATAGTGGAATACATGACAGAAAGAATACTAAATGATCTTTCAAGCATCTTCATGCAATAGATTATGTTTAACCCAGAAAGACACAGCTGGCCAAAGTTCAGAGATTAAGAGACTGCAGAGTGCTTGTTGTTGTGTGGGACACCTAGGAGTAAGGGCCCATTGTAGAAGAGGTGGACAAAAGACTGTAAGAGTCAGAGGTTGTGGAAGACCACGAAGAAACAGAATTTTCCAGGTGGCTGAAATATTTATATGATTTAGGGCAAATCTGAAAACATGCACAAAACCCATACAAGCTCAAAGCAGACAGAAAGCCTGCATAAAAGTGGGGAAATGGTTAAGAAGCCACAGCCGTAGCTGGGAAAATATTGGCAGCTGATGACTACTGGTAAAGGGGAACTTGGCTTTCTTTTTCTTTTTCTTTTTAATACTTTATTATTTTTATTTTATGTGTATGAGTATATTGCCTGAATGTATGTAAGTGTACCTGTATCATGCAATGCACACGGAGGTCAGAAGAGGGCATCAGATACCCTGGAATTGGAGTTACTGATGGTTGTTAGTCACCATGGGGTGCTTGGAATAGAACCCGGTCCTGTGCAAGAGCAACCAGTGCTCTTGACCATTGAGACAACTCTCCAGTCCCAGACTTGGTTTTCTTTAAGGGAGTGATGCTAGATAGGTTGACCAGGCTCCAGTGGATGGATTTACATTGAGGGACAATTAGGGACCCAACTTGGCTCAATAGGCCTTAAAATGTAAGACGGGATGCATAAGATTTTGTGGGGGCTATGGAGACTGCAGATAAGGCAGGGGCCTAGATATGGTCAAGATGTATCATATGAAATTTGCAAAAAAATTAAAAATATTTGAGACAAAAGAGAGGAAAAAAGAAAGCTAGATGAGCATAAGACTGTGATTGAACCAGTAAGCAGAAATCCTCTGTGGTTTCTCTTCCAGGTTTCTGACTTGAGTTCCTGTCCTGACTTCCTTTAGTGATGAACTCTTCTGGTAGTGGAAGATGAAGCAAAGCCTTTCCTTCCCTACGTTTCTTTTGGTCAGTGTTTTATCACAGCAACAGAAAAGTACGTGAGAACAAGAACTTAAGATGACATTGAATATATTAACTGGTAGCTTAGGGATTTCTGAGCATAAGGAGATATCTGGAGTAATTTAAGATGATAGAAGACAGCAAGATGGTATCAAAGTGACACCTTAGACTTGCACCATAGGATTTTATAAAGATACAGGAGTCATGAACTTTCTGTATCTAAATGAATGCTTAATGCATTGTCTCATTTCAATATGTTTTAATATAATCTGTAAAAATAAATGCAATCTTTTGGCATAAAAACATAGGCCCTTTGACCTATAGGGCAGGAATACAAGAGGATTGAGATAAAGAAAGTTGATGAGAAAGAATTGCTGTCAGGGGAATGTTCACTATATTCTCTTTAGGACTTCAAGAGAATTATTTGTGTTTAGTGAAAAGGTTGGTATTTGAGTTTCCTCAGTATAATTTATAGCATGGATTCTCCAGACTATCACCGTGCATCAGATAGTATTGATTTCACATCCTTAGCTTATGGTTCGTGGGAAAAGAAGAGTCTTTTGTTTGGTATTTCTTGTTGCTCCATTTTTGGTTTGGTCAGACATTTAAAGGTATGTGTTTCCTTCTGATATTCTTGAGGAATAAAAGTCTTATGCCATAGGAATTCTTTCACCCTGGTATTTTAGTGCCTGCTAGTCCATCTGTTTGAACTGGCTATTTCTGAGTCTCCACTGTAGACCTTAGGCATAACATAGGCACCTCCATGCAGCTTTCTTGGGTAGGACCTAGTAAACCTTTGCAAGAGGATTCTCCTGCAGATGTTCATAAGTGGTCAGAGGAAAACAAACACAGATTCTTTAACGTAGAAAATGCCACCTGAGAGAAACACTTCTTTCATCAACCAGTCTGCTTAACTGGGTTTCTCAAGCTTAAGTGGAAGAATAGCTCAAAGAACACTTCCAGTCCCTGGAGACTGGCGTCAGCTTATAAAATAATTGTTGTAACTGCTGTATAAGCCATTTCTTTTAAAGAGGGGGTGATGCAGTTCTTTCAGGAGACAGATACTAGTTCAAGAATCCTAGGCTTCAAACCCAGGCCAACCCCACTCCAGCCATTCTGCATTTTGTTTCTTCACTGAAGTAGGAAAATTAGAGAAGCTGTTTAGAGTCTTCTGCACATATTTTTTCATAAGTGGTTGTAATTAGGATTATAGAGTGCTTGACAGATGCCCTGAGGTCTTAGATCAGATCTATTTTACTTCAATTGCTTTCCTGCATACACACACATACACATTTACTCAGACATCCTAAAAGAACATGAAATCAAAATTTTTCTTGGATAGTAGGCTTAAAACATGTGGAAATAATCATGGATGCATAATTTTAACCTCTGTTTGTTCTTTAATATATGATGTTTGAATTTTTCTGTATGTGCCTGCTTTGTATGATTTTATAAACATATGTACATAAACCATCAGAGAAGCATACTGCTGTAAGAAAAGCCTTTCCACTGAGTAAATTTTTGCCAAAATTAAAATATATTGCTGATAGGCAATATATTAAGCTGAGCAAAATGTAATCACCAAATAGCAACTCCTTGAGATTTTCCTGTGGCATGCTCATCTCTCTATGCCTTTTGTTTATTACAGTGTTTACTAGATTTGCCCCAATATGCCGTAATTCATTCACATTTTCTCCTCATTTGCTGCATAATGTTATACTCTTCCAATCTTACCCAATATCATGTCCCTTTTGCCAGCTACTATACTTTCTAATTCAAATAGCTTACTTGTATTTCTTGTTCCATGTAATGAGCCCCTTCAACGAAGAGATAAGACAAGAAAATTTAAGATGGTAGAATGAAAAGACACTTTTCCCTGTATGAGAACAGAGCTTGGAGTGGAGTACTCCATTGGTGTACAAGTGAATACTGGTCAAATATCTAGGAAATTGTCTTCTATAAGTACCAATCATTGACTGAGAATCTTGAAAAAGAGGGGACATAATCAAATGCAAAATTTATGTATGAAATTCAAATTAGAAGGAGTTAATTTGGAAACAGTGTCCTCTGTCATTAGAATTCAAAGTTAATTAAGAGACACAAACAAAAGTAATAGAAGAGTCAAATGTTTTGCTCTCTGTAGCTATTTAAACTAGGCTAATTTACTCATTAGAGTGAATTTGTAGAAACCAACTAATTCCTTTTGGACTTTATCACCATGTATCAAATAAATGGATTGGACTACAAGAGTACCAAGAGTACACAGCTCATTGCAGCTCTATTCCTCTGTCAAATTCTTGCCAGGTCTCAAATGCCTATGAGAAATCGATAAAACATGTGGGAGCATTCATAAATGAAAGTAAACAGGACATCATAAATTAAAGATGAAAGTGCAGCACTTTCCACAGTGTGCTCTTACGTTTGATGAATTGAAAATATCCTTTCAAAAGCCAAGAAGCTCCATGAAGACAAACTGTGGTATTTTTTAAAATCCACATCCTGCATTCAAATGGAAAGAAGTATTCATCCCCTTCCTCTTTTCCACGTTGGCTACAGTAATGAGGGCCTAGGGAATTCTTATTCTTGCTGAAAGGATCCTCTTATTTCAGGCAGTAGATATGATTCATAATGAATACACTTCACTATTTTTGTCTTGAATCCCCTCTAGAGTGCCTGCTGTTTCATTATTCAATCGAAGAGCCAACATTCACTTGTGGTCAGTGGGAGCACCAGTTGTTGGAGCAGATTTTATATTTGCAATCATAACTTGCTCAATTCATTGCAAATTTCTTAA
>NW_008360315.1:2964474-2976442 GCF_000622305.1 Nannospalax galili
TATATATATCCATTCTTCCTTAAGAAAACAGAATTATACGCAGAATGGTGAGAGGTGATATCCCAATCCTCTTTCTTACTTCTAGCACCTTGAGGCTAACCTGGCAGAGGCAGGTAGCAGGAATCTCAGATATTTTCTTTCCTATTGACTTGCTAGGTTTTGTCACATCTCACCATTCTGTATGTAATTCTGTCCTCTTTCCACTGATGTAGATGTCTTCTGTGTTTTGAAAACGGTGCTCCTTTAAAACAATTGCAAAAACTCATATGCCTTTATTTAGTGTTACTTTGAAATGGGTGTGAATGTATTGTGATATGCTGAGATAGTGCATGGCCTGTAGAGGTAACAGTCACAGGAGAATGGGTCAGGTTTTCACAGTTTAGAAGAGACCTGCTATAGTTTAGCTCTTTTATCTCAGCTCCACATAGTACCAGCTGCTGTTAGGGAAAAAAATAGGCCATCCCCATCACACTATTAAAACACTTTTTCTAGTCCCTCACAAACCTGTGGAGTACACTGGCAACTCAAAAGTCAAATGGTGACAGATATGAGCAGCAATTGGAATGACCTCCTGTTTTTCTGACTGCCCCTGGTGATGAGAGATCTGTGTCTAACTTCATGCACACAGGAAGGCATACAGCTGAAAAGCATTAATCAATACCTTATCAGAAGAATTTGGCCTGTCAGAGTTCTGTTGATATTGCAGCAGGCTTTAAATGGAGCTGCAAATTTATAATCTGTCTCCAGCCATGCTATTTCCATTTCCATTCCAGTGAATTTCCACAAAAGCATCAGTTAATTAGAGTTCAAATCGAGATACACTTAGAAGGCACTGAAAATTGATTAAAAATATTGAAAAACAAACTACCTATCCCCACTAAGAATGTAGAATCCAATTCACATTTAAGTCTTTGTGATATTAACCTTTAGATAATGTGCAATTCCTATTTTTATTAACATCAGACAACTTGACAATAAAATTAATTGTACTATTATCTAAATACCATAGGAAAATCTAAAACTGTTTGTAATTAGTTTAAAAAATTCCACATATAAGCATTATTTGAATAATGAAATTATTTGACTCTAGAATTTTCAGAACAAAACATTTTGGAGCATTTCTAAATTTAGAATTTTGGATTATAGATACTCCACTAGAAATGTCTCTGGGAATATATCAAAACACAAAAATCTCTGATGTATGAAATACCTCTGTTCTTAAGTTTTTTGAGTTACCAATATTCAACCTATATAGCTCTATGAATTATAATAAAGAAAATAGATAGAGGCAAAGTATAATTACATTATCAAAATTAATAGTCCAGTTAAAAGATTCAAGATAATATGGGTAGGCTGTCCACAAAGAGAAGATGGTGATCATTTCTATTTTTTCCCTAGTCAATTTAATTTCAAATTATTTCCTGTACCCTTAGCGCTAAAGTGCTTCAAAGCAAAGAGAACTTTTATTGTTTCTTGGTCTTTGCTATACTTAGATTTCCACTGAGTTTAGAGAACCTTCTGGAGACAGCCATTCTGGAGATCCCTTGAAATATTTTTGAACATCAATGCAAAGAGCTGAATACAAGGCTGGGGAAAAATGAATTTATGTAAGTGATAACTGGAGACATATGAAGTGCATTAAAGAACATCTGCCATTTGATTGCACATGGTCAATTGATAAAACTGTAGACAGTATTTAAGAAGTAGCTGGACGTTTCCAACCAAAATACAATTTCAATGAAATCTAAACTGACATCTCAGAAACCTAGAGAGCACTTGACTGTTGAATATAATCACTTAGAATAACAAAATCATTCTGCCTTTGACATTGGACAGTTTTCAATTTAATACAAAAAGTTCAACAGCAGTATTTCCCCCATCCATTCTAAAGCTCAGTTAAGAATTGAAACTGACATACTACTTTCTATAATACACCATAGAAAGAATGACAGTTGGGTTGAAATTTTTCAGTACCACCATGTGGTTACATCTGAGGTAAAACTGGCAAAAATGACAAGATGTACATTTTTGCAAATTAGTGGCAGACTCAGTCTGAATCCTTATGTCTGTGACATGACTTTTTCCTGTCTTGTGAAGATTATTTACCAAACTTTGTTTTACACATTACTGAAAAAATCACAAGATTATCCTATTACTGGAAAGGAAAAGTGTGTTCAATATAAACAGTAGACTGACCTAAATAAATGTGGAAAATATGCTATGTTCATGGAAAGACATGTCAATGAAGCAGAGATTATACTTAATTCTAAAAAGATATATACAGTTAATGAAATTTTAGCTAAAATTGCAATAGCAAGTCTTGGACTTGATAAAGTCATTGTAAATGTATGTCAGAGAGCAGTAGACAAGAACAGGCTCTTCTCAATAGGACAAATAACTTGAATTATAGAAATCAAGCAATTAAAGAGCTAGTAGGGGTGAATTTCACAAAATGGACAGAATCTGACCTAACGATCTATCCATCTATCTATCTATCTATCTATCATCTATCTATCTATCATCTATCATCTATCATCTATCTGTCTATTTTTTATGTGTGGGAGTATGATGCCTACATGGATGTAAATGCACCTGTGTTGTGCCGTGCCTATGGAGAACTGAAGAAGGTATCAGATTCCCTGGAACTAGAATTACAGATGATTGTTAGCCACTAAGTGGGTTCTGGGATTTGAACCTGGGTCTTCTGCAAGAGCAGTCAATGATCTTAACCACTGAGCCATTTCTCCAGTCCCTGGGCTAATGATTTTTAATTAATCTTGGCAACCTCATTTACTACTCCACTCTGAAAAAGAGAATGAATGAATGTGGGCATGCTTGAGAATTAACATATCAAAGCTCTTAAAGACAGTGACCCATATTCATTTAATACAGTTAAGATTGGGAAGGAAGCTGGGCATGTGTACCTGAGGTATTCTAGAACTAAGGATGAAGAAACAAGATTGAGCAAGAATGCTGATTGTTAAGATAGGGTCCAAAGTTGTACTTCTCCCATCGACGCTGGAGAAACCAAATTCCAGACAGAGTTCCACAGTACCAGGGCATAGGCAATTTCAAGAGACATCTTGGGGAACAAGTGCCTTCAATTTTTGGACCACTTTTAAAAACTAAAATTGAAATTCAGTCTGTTTTATTCAGGTATGACTGTCTTGTTGGTGTAACAATACCTCAAGAGCTTTTGGGCTTCCATGTTGCAGTAACTCTTCTCTAAGTTAGGTAGGTAAAAATAAAAATTTTCTTTATGAAGAAAAATGTGGAGAGTGATCAAATGAAATCATGTACGATAGTATTGTCTATGAAAATGGGTCTCAAATGTCCTTGCTCGAAAAATATTTAATAGACACTGATTCACATCTGTCTGTACACACACCTGGCTACATACATAATATATAAAATACAATGATCACAACCAGGAAAATTAACGATCTGTAACTAAACACATTAATTTAAATGAATCTTTAAAATATAATGTTGCATTTAAAAAAGAGAATTGCACAATTGTCAAAGCAGGATCTACAATTCACACTTCTTTCAGGCCTATACTAGTGGACACATATTTTAACAATTCCTGTGTGTGTTAAAATAAAATACATTTTGAACTGAAAAAAGGATAAATCTATATTCATAATTTGATAGTGATTTTATCTAGGTTGAGCCATGGTCAAAGAGAGCTATTTACAGATTTTTATTTTTTTGTCTTTTGTCTCCCTGTACTCCCAGCTGACCTGAACTCGCTATGTAGACCAGGCTGGCCTTGAACTCACAGAGATTCGCTTGCCTCTGCCTCCTGAGTGCTGGGACTAAAGGTGTGCACCACCACGGCTCGGACAGATTTTTTTCAATAAAATTGATAATTTTCTGCTACTAATTTCAGTTGATAGGTTTATAAAATGTCATTGTATTTATTTATCATTTATTTTTGTTTGTGGTGTGTGTATGTGCATGTGTGACATTTGCATGTCATGTATGTGGTCACACATGTCCATGTGTGTGCTTCTGGAGGCCTGAGACTGATATTGGGAGTCTTCTGTCACTCTCCATTCTGTGAGAGAATGAGAGAGACAGATAAAAGGAAAATGAGAAGGACAGAGGGGAGGAGGGGGGATATTGTCTGCTTTATAAACAACACACTCCTGTGCTTTAAAAACCTTAATATTCATGAAGGTAATGCACCTGTAAATTAATTACTTTTTCAGAGGCTCCCCTGCAATACTGTTCCAACCACAAAATTTCAATGCGAGCTTTGCCAAAGACATTGAAACTGCAACAGTGTGATTAATTGCAAGTGTCCAATGCTATAAGTTAATGGAGAGCTATCTTAAAGTAAATGCCATAAAAGAGGAAGAGTAAACAAGACAGAGTTTTCATTATTTTCATAGTCTAATCTTGACACACTTACCATTGCCATTGTAACTCTTCACTAGTTACATTCAAATTAACAGACTTAGTTCACACTCAGCTGAAGAGGTGACAGAAGGGTGCGGATGCTAGAAGGCCAGGAGAGTTTGGGATCATGTCACAGGCTACATACCACAACCCATAACTCCATTTTTAAAGAAAATATATCTTTAGGCTAACTTCCAAATTATATTATTCAGTACAGGAAATATAAGCCCTTTGTAGTATCTGTCCTCAGAGACACTACCATGGCCAACCACGTGGGGGCTCTGACTTGACTGCATAATGCTGGAATATAGTATGCATCCTCTATATTTTTCTTCAGATCTCTCAGAGCAATATTGCAGAAAGCCAGATGAGGCTAATAAACTAGCTATTCTAATATTCCTGGGCTGTTCACTTTCAGGTTTACCTTTTCAGCTGGCTTGTTGTCCTTCCCTTCCCTTTCCTCCCTCCCTTCCTTCATTCCCTCCTTCTTTCCTCTCTCTCTTCCTTCCTTCCCTCCTTCACTCCTTCCCTCCTTCCTTCCTTCCTTCCTCACTCCCTCCCTCCCTCCCTCGCATTCTCTCTCTTTCTTTCTTTCTCACTTTCTTTCTTTCACCGAAGACAAAATTCAGGGCCTTGTAGTTGCTAGGCAACTGCTCTACCCTGTTCTAAATCTTCAACCCCTTCAGTTGCCTTAAAAAAATCAAACATCTGGATCTTAGTGTGTTCATATCTAATATGAAAATTTAAATATATTACTGTAAATTTGATTATTTTACATAGCATATATTGAGTTTCTGGTTGAAACTGTGGAACAAAATTACTGCTGAAGTCAAAATTTGGTCATTTCAGTAATGTTATCAATTGTGGCATTGTAATAGTACACCAATGTGATGATACCTTCTGTGTTCTTTTCCTGGTATCAATTTAATTCTGACAACTCAATTGCCATTAAAAAATTCTTTATTGAATTTTTGTGTATATCATACACACCATTTTAATTATCTTTATACTGTACCCTTCCAGATTGGCACCCTCCCATTTTATGTCTTATTTCCTGTTCAGTTATTTGAAGCTAACTGTTGAATTGTAATGTGTTTTCTTTTCTGTCAGAATTGTACACTTTTAAAAAATTAAGTATGTTCTTTGACACACATCTTTATATGTTGTTTGGCTACCAATACAAGCCAAAGAGTAGAGGATCCTGCCATTCCACTGGCTGCTCATCAGAACCAGATAATAAGGTTCTATTGTTGAAGATACCACACATCTTGGTTGTAAGGTATAAAGAGGTCAAGGTAGATGAGCTGGAGGCATCCTCCCTCCCTCCTGGCTTGGTTTCTTAATGTTGGGTGCTGCTATACAGGCTCCTGGAGGAGAAAAGGCATCAACCATCTTCTCTACCCATGAACCTTTCAAATTACAATACCAACCCAGACAAGAAATGCACAATTGTGAAATACTATCATGACTGGTATGAGAACAACCTAACACTCTTCGATTGGATTCAGTAACACTCTTATCTCAAAATATAAATAAATTAATGTGAATCAAGCATCACATTCCTATTAAACTCCATCTAATCATGAATGCACGGTTAACAGTATATCACCTGTAATTACCTTCTATCTCATTCTGGTGGTGACCAGTTTTCTTAATCCAAACTCAGAGTGATTTTTAGTCCTAGCTACTCTTCACTTTCTGTAAGAATTTATACTGCTAAGTTTTCACATCTCTTAAATCTTTTTTTTTGCATTTAGTAGAATAATTTCACCCTCTCTAGAATCCAACCATTCATAAAATATGGAAGAATCTACGCAAATCCATCTTCCTACTTCAGTTCTTCATTTTGATTATCTTTCTCTGAGATTATCCACATTCAAGCTTATAGTTATCATTCTTCTGTAGTCATAGTAATGAATCATCAGCCACACATTTTTCTCCAATCTCTTCTAACATTCTCATCTCTTGACACCATCTGTAATGTTTATATGGGACTACCGTTGACCAAAGAGCAAAGCCTTCTGCTGAACAGTGGTCTTAAAATAGAACGAAAAATGGCATGTATTGACAGGGGTCATTTTATGTCTAAAATCTTCAAGCTTTAAAAATGAGAATAGGCTTTTGAAATTTAGTAATTAAATTTGAACCATACAGATGAGTGTACATGCTAAAAAACAAAAAACAATGAACCCAAATATGTCTCCAAATTATGTGAAATCTCATTAAAAGAGTTTCAAATATCTCTTAATAACTGCCATCTGCTTATGCTAGAGAAGTATATAGTTCATACGCTTCTGTGAAAAGTCAAACATGAAATAAAGAAAGAAGGAAGAGCCACTCGATACCCAGAAAAAGACTAAATAATGGTTAGAAGTGAAAATAGGGGACAATATCATCAGATACTGGATTTCACATAGGAACAAAGATGTAGTCTTCATGGTGCATGCTGGAGGGAATTATAAAGGTTTGAGAAATCTGGATGTAACAGGTGGTTTGAAAGAGAATTGACAAAGATAAATATCTGTTATCCTTCTGGACTATCTATGGATTGTTTCTCATTTTTCTAATGGGGATCCAAAAGGACCATGAAGAATATAGCAGCCACATCTGGACACATGTGCACATGTCAGGCCTGGTATAACTCTACTTAGGAAGATTTGAAAAGAAGTAGCATTCAAAGAATTAAGAAATGAAAATCTAATAGAAATAAAACTACGTCTAATAGAAATAAAACTTCTTTTTAAAAATATTTTATTATTTTTATTTTATGTGTATGCCTGTATTGTCTGCTTGTAGATAAGTGCACCAGTGTCATGCAATGCCCGCAAGGACAGAAGAGTCTGTTGGATCCCCTGGAACTGGAGTTATGGACAGTTGTTAGCTGCCATGTGGGTGCTGGGATTTGAACCTGGGTCTTCCGCAAGAACAGTCAGTGTTCTTAGTTGCTGAGCCATCTCACCAGCCCCCTAAAACAACTTCCAAAATGCAGCAACAGTGCTTATGATGAAATTCATTGAAATATTTGATGGGGGAAATAATTATCAAACTATGTGTCACATAAGCCATACTTATTAGTATGTGGACAGATCATAATATTCATTGGTAATCATGTGTATTATTAGAATAGTCTGAAATCGCAGTTATTACAGTCAAAGAAGGAGTATGATATATAAGCCTTGGTCACTGCTCAATTTATTTACTTCAATTTATCATACAAATGTAAAAATTACCAGTAGCCATTTTCAAATTCTTAACTTCATATCAAAATTGATTTTTTTTTCAAATGCAACCACAGCTCTAAGTTAGATTGTGAACTGTCCAGGTACCCTAAGAACTTAAGTTCTCACTTTACAAAATGTGTTCAGAGTCAAATAAAGAATAAACTGCAAAAAATGAGTGATGATTTAATGAAGAAAGCAACATTAAAACCCATATTTATTTTCTTTCTCTGAAAAAAAATGACATTTTTGGGATATCTAATTTTCAGACACCAGAGGACATCTGACTACTTCCCTCACATTTTTATTGGGAAATCAAGAGCATAGATAGTGTCACTAGATCAAAGTCAAAGTATTTCATTTAAATTCCTCTGTGGATGATTTCTTACCATTTCAAAAAGTGACAGTATTTTTCAAGACATTTTCATCTTTATACAGTAAGGGGGGAATCTGTTTTGTGATATTTCATCTATAAGAAAATTAATAACTGAATAGAAATGCAGTTGGTAGAGTACTTGCTTAGTATGCATGAAGCCCTGTGTTCGATCCTCCTTCCTAAACCAGGGACAATGGTGTACTGCTGAATACAGGCACTCAGGATGTGGAGGCTGGAGGAATGGAAGTGTATGACCATGCTTAGCTACATAGGGAACCGGACTGTATAACACTTTGTCTCAGTGAGAGAAAGGGGGAGGGGGAATGGAAAAGAGGGAGGGAGGGAGAGACACAGAAAGAAAGACAGAGACAGAGATACAGAGAGAAGTAAGAAGAAGATTCCTGGTCTATTTCAATTTTATTTATATTTGCTGTTTTTATTCTATCTGAAATCACATTAGAATTTATATTTATATGATTGTGTGTGTGCATGTGTGCGTGTGTGTGTGAAAGAGGGAGAAGAAGAGATAGAGAGAGAGAGTTACTAACTATAATAGGTGCTAAAAAGAGACAGAGGATCCTATTTGTGACCAAGTAAGTGAAATGTGCAGATGACTTCAGGGTCACTACATTAAATTCAGCACTTCTCTAAAGCATGACAATAAATTTGAATACTTGGAGAAATGCATTGTGATAGATTCATAATGAAAAAACTTATTCATATATTCTCCTTCAAATAAATGTGAGAATAAAATGAGTCATATCCTGTTAAAAACATTGAAGGACCGGTAAAGAGTACACTACAGTACAGAGTTAACTCATTAGATACCATGACTCTTTATCGATCAATTAAGAACAAGATTTTCTAGGCTACAATTTCATTAGAAATTTCTCAATAGTCAAGACAAAACATAGCAACATGGTGGATGTTATAAACTGATGTCTAGGCTATTATTTTCAACTCAAATGGGCTGCCTTCAAGGTCACTAAAAGCATTTCAAAGCACTGCTAAATTTACATAGCACGGTAGGACTTTCAGCGGTATATAACTCATTGAATTTTTTTCATAGGCATCGTATATCTGTTCTTAACACAGTGGAGCTACTGAATAGAAGGGAGATAATCCAGATGCTATTTCAAATATAAATGTTCTTTGAAACACACAGAAAATGAAAATAATCTAAGTTCTTATTAAGACACATAATTATTTAAATTGTGAAATTTATCATTAGAATCTCCTTACCCTAGTGCCTGGACATGTGTCCAAATGGTTTGATAAATTCTATTAAGTAAATAAAAAATGTGGGATGATGTGACACTAAATGATGATGATTTATAGGGTTTACACATGAAAATTCATAAGCTTATTTCTACGAAACATAAATAGTTAAGTGATACCTGTTTTTATCTCTGTGCTAAGAAACACCATGACAAAAGGAACAAATTACTGTTAAGAGAGATCACTGAATTGTGCTCTCTCCATCAGTCTCTCACAATTTCCTGAGTAAATTGTATTTTTACTGCTAATATTCATTAGGTTATTTATAACTTCATCTCGTAAGTAAAACACGTAGAGTTATTACCTTAACAAAACACAGGTCTACACTAACAGGCATATAGATTACACATAGGTGACTGCAGCGACTCACTGCTGAGCTGGCCTCTGGTGGGGGTGTACAGTTTTGATGTGTTCAACATGAGGCTATACTTTAGTTGTTAGATTTTTCTGTCTATGGAATTCCATTTTGTCCCGCTGGACATCCAGAGGTTTACTGCTGGTGAGAACTGTTAGGCACATTTAACAGGAAAGCAGAGAATACATGGTAAGTTGACTTCCACAAAAGAAGATGTAGGGGTGCCTTCCAGCATGATGTATAACTGTATTGGCTGTTTCAAATGATGTCATCATTTTTTTGAGGCAATGTCTTGGAATATAGCCTAGTCTACCTTGGAACTCATTATATAGCTCAGGCTGGCCTTCAATTCTTGGTGCTCCCATCTCAGCCTTACAAGTGCCCATGCTTACTGGACAGAAAAGAAAAGAAATAATTAATACCTTCTAATGAAATTTTTTCTCTTATTACTTGTACATTTTTTATGTACATGATTGCTTTTCCTGCTAATCTAGATGCTAAACTTTTTAATCTCTTTTCTAAAAATGTTAAGAGCAATATAACTCAATGTATTTTTGCAAGAATATTTATTTAATGGCATCCTTGTATTCTGATTTATTTTTTAATATTTTATTAAGTATATTTTTTTGTTTTATGTGTTTGAGTGTATTCCCTGTATGTATGTAAGTGCACCCATGTTCTGCAGTGCCCATGGAGGTCAGAAGAGGGTGTTAGATCTCCTGAAACTAGAGTTATAGATGGTTGTTAGCCACTATGTGGGTGCTGGGAACCCAATCCGGGTCTTCTGCAAAAACAAAAGCTAGTGCTCTTAACTGCTGAACTACCTTTCCAGTCCCCACATTTTTATATTCTGATTTATAATCATACTCTTCTTATTAGCTTAACTAAAAATAAACCTGGATTTTGCAGCTTAGGTGTGCTTTAGAATTTTAAAGACGTTTTTGAAATGTTAAAATCCATGTAAAACAATAAAATATGCGATTTCATTACAATGAGAATTTGTACAAATTACATAGTGTGACCAAAATAATTTAATAAAAAAGGTTATTTTATTCAATTTTAGGTTGTTAAATCATATTTAGAAGCTAAACAGAAATTCAGTATTGAGCTCAGAGAGTTAATTATATTTACTATGTTGATCTCTGAATATTTTCTCTTACAAACTGAATTCCACTCAGTAATATTCTCTATTTCTCCTCTGTACATCCTCATAGAAACAACTTTATCTTGAGCTTCTGTAACTTTGACTACTTTAGTTCCTCTGTAAATGGGATAATGCTATATTTGTTTTAAATGATGGGCTTATTTCACTTATCAGTGCTCACTAAACTCATCCATGTTGTCACTGAACAGGGTATTTATATAAAAAAATTATTCTATTTTTGAGATGTCATACAATATATTTGATCATATTCAGATTCCTTCCTACATCTCCCCCCCCAACTTACTACACCCTGGATCTCATGCCTTTTATTATTTTTTTCTTTTTAGGAAAAGAAACAACATGTAAGGGGGATAGTAGTGGACAAATGTTGCCTGAGGGAGGTAGAAAAGTGGGAGCAATCCACAGGAAGAAGAGAAGGGAGGGACATGTAAGGGACAATGGTGTGGGGGAGGGAGGGAAGTCAGGAGAGGAAAGATGGTCTGAGTGGAGTCCTTAGGTATTGGGATGTAGGCCAAATTCTCTCTAGGTTCCCTGAGTAAGACAGGCTCTGGGTCTGCCTTATGACTGTAGCCACATCTGTCATCTTCTCATTGACCACGCAAGGTTGCTGGGGGAGAACTTGGTGGGAAAACCTGTTTCCACCCCTAGGATAGCCTTTATCAGAAGAGAAGTGCATCTTATTTAATCCTTGGGGATTCTTAACCACCCCTTGTACAGTTGTTATTCTTTGAATGTACTTTGTAAACTGTTCTGGTTTTAAAACCTTCCAGAAAGGCCTTAGTACTGAATTTGGTTTTCTGTCAATTTTTCTCTGGGGATTTGGGCTTGACATAAGTCTTGCCACATTTGTCTTCGAGTAACCCAAGTGAACCTGTTCTTCGGTCTGGTCTTTTTTATATCTCTTATAGGGTGTTCTGTTATTTTACAGACATGTTTTACATGGTCAGAATCATTTAGATTTGCCAAAGCCTCTCTCACTTTACAAAGATCCTGTCCCATCAAAGGGTTTAGTAAAGCCATTAAAGCCCCATACCATTCTTGAAGTCCCAGCTGAATTAAGCTTTCTTTCATATCTCTGGTGAACACAGTCTCATCTGACTCAGTGAACTGGACATCATATATTGCTTTTCTCATACCTAGTTCTCTCAGTAATGCCTGCCCCTCCTTTATAG
>NW_008360315.1:2976729-2993167 GCF_000622305.1 Nannospalax galili
CAGCACAGTTAGATTTTTTTTTTTTTTCCTTTTTACTATTATCTGTCTTTTTCTCTGAGTCCTTGGACTTTACACAAGTCAGTGTCCCACCTCTTTTCTCTCTCTCTAGCTCTGCAACTGGGTTGGCCAGTTCAGTCTTTTCAGCTCTCCCTGCATGGGGCTCATCTTTTATCACGCAAAGAAGTCTCTCTCTCTCTCTCTCTCTCTCTGGGTCCAGATCAGGTAAAAGATTTTCTAGCCTTTGGGTAACCTTTAACAAATCTTCACATACCTGCAACATATCCCCACATTTACAACATAGCTGTGGCTCAGGCTTCTATGTGGCTGGCCCCTTTTTAGTTACAGATTTCATGATCCATTGTGTAATCCATATGATTATCCCTAACCCCATTAAGCATATAGGTTTTGATTGGCTTCTCTCCTGGATTTGGGCCTCAGAGCCCAGCTGACCCACCACAAGGGCAGCGGGAGCAGCACTGTTTTCTGAGGCCACATCCCCAAGGCTGTAGTTCCTTTATCTGGCCAGACTGTGCCAGTTTTGTAGGCCAAATTCCCTCTGGGTTTCCTGTGCGATGAGGCAAACTATATATTTTATGTACATTTATTAACTTATAAAGGAATGAATACCCAGTGCCTAGCCCCGCGCCTACCGCAGCGCAGCTCAGAGCCCGCAATAACAGACTGCGCCATGACTACCATAGTCCCCGCTAGCATTTGCTCATGCCTCAGGGGCCAACAATCTCACCCCAGGTCCACAAGAGTCAGTCCATTCTGTCTTTGAGCTGCTGTGGCAGCTGCGCATTCCCCACACCACAAGCTCGACGTTGGGCTCATGGCTTCCCTCTCAAGATGGCTCCCAGTAGCCCATTCATAGTCCATGCTCTGAGTCAGGCCCCACCCATTGGAGGAACTAGACAATTGGAACATGGGGGGAGGGTGGGGATAATGGGGCACTGTGTCTCTGGAGGGAGGGAGGAGGGAAGCCAGACTATGGAAAGAATAGTAGAGATGAATGAATCTCTGGGCCTTGGAAGCCTAGAGGGAAAAGTGATGCCCTAGAAACCTGTGAGAAACGTACATAAAGTGTCTGAACATTAATGCATACGTATACCTAGGAGCTGCTTGGCAGGGAATGAAGTGACAGACAGAAGAGACCTTTCTTAGAGTGACAAGCATGCAGTACAGCACTCATCTAAGAAGTTTCTTTTTGCAATAGGTGGAGGCTACTTCAGAGTTGCACATCTGGCCAGGCACAGAAAACATATGTCTGGTAGATGCCCAGTACTAGGTTACACAGCTGCAGTCGAATCTCTACAACTAAGGCTTACGGAACATAGCGGAATAAGGGGTGGGGTAGAGAAAGGGCTAATGCACCCCTCAACTCTTACCAGTGAGGTGTCCTTGTATATCAGAGTGCAATGTACACAGAAGGCCATAACTGGACAACTTTTGGAGAATAAGAGGCTGTAAAATGTAGGAAGGGACTCCTGTATGGAACCTCACCCACCCACAGTTCGGGGACCATTGGGGAAGAGGATGCAGAAACATTGTAAGAGCCAGTGTTGGTTCATGAATATGGGGAGGTGGAGGCTTCCAGGACACTGGAGGCTTGCTCATGTGAGCCTGTTGCAGTGGTGGCATCGAGTGCTGGACCCATGTCTGCTCAGTTAAACAAAGGCCCAAAGGGGAGGTGAGAAATAGGTGGCAGGCCAGCACAAGATTGAGAACTAATTGAGACTGACTGATGCTGGGTGAGGGACAGTATAACTTACATATGACCACTTGATGGGCTGACTAGATTCCAGTGGACTTGTTTACACTGAAGGACATTTGGGTACAAACACCTGAATGAATAGGACTCAGCATGTATGGCAGAATGCATAGGGTTCAGTAGGAGGATGGGGGAAGGCATGGATGGGGGAAAGAGTCTGGATTTGAGTGGGACATGTTGAAATTTAAAAAGCTCAATAGAAAAAAATTTAAATGGCATATCAGTCTAATTTATTTTCCTCAAAGGCTCTTTGACGTGGATCCATTCCTTGGAGTCTAGTCAACCTTCCAGGCCTCAAACTCTGAAAGGAAACAGATTTTTCCTCTCCCAGCAACTAGTTCTCATCTATGACCTGAGCCCTGTCTAGCCCAGGTTCTTGGCACTGATAACAGAGCCAAGTATGGGATCCATCTTGTGAAGAGGGTCTTAACTCCAGTCAGAAGACTTTTGATTACTCCCACAACATTCATGCCACTGTTGCACCTTGTGGGCACACCTTGCCATGCCAGTTGTTACTGCAGCTCACAGGGTTCACAAATGGGTAAAGTTGGTTATGATTACTCTTCTCTTCCAGTAGCAGGTAGAGTACCTGCTAACAGTATGAAAGCTGAACAGTACAGATGAAGCTTCAAGGTCAGTACCTGGTTGATTTCTTCTCGTTCGTTCTGTAATTTACATATGTAGTATCTTCAACAAAAGTGTCTTACTGTCAAGTTCTGGCATGAACCATGAGCAAAGGCAATATCCAGTACTGTCTGAGGGTCTACAGGTCCCTCTTATCAACAGCCCTAAAAGATGGAGTCCATTCCTTGCATTAGGCTTTTTATTTGCTATCCTGTGGTGTCTGGTAAGGGCATTCACTGTTCCTCTTATAAGATAATAACATTTAAATTCTTTACATTGGATATGCATACATTTAAGATTTTCTATAGCCATCAAGGAAATACAAATTAAAACTACTTTGAGCTTGGTAAAGAAAACCATCAACTGAGTGAGGAGATAATACGTGAAATGGGAAAAAATATTTACAAAGCACACATCAAGTAAGGGGTTAATATAAAAAGTATATGGGAAATTCAATTGAATTCAAGACAGAAGCAGCATGCATATACCTTTGAAGGACATGAACCATTTTTAAAATAGTTTCAAAAATGCAATATTAATCATTAGAAGCTGGCTTTTAATTCCATTTAATCTTCTTGATTCTAAAAAGGATAATACATCACAAGACTAATGTAAATGCATACAGTCCTAGTGCTCAATTTGAAGTAGAATGTCAATTAAGATGTTTGGGGTAGGAAGTTTTGATGATTGTTATTAACAGGTGTGTTATTTCCTCTTGTAGTATAATTAGAAAAATACTCTATTTCAAAATTTAACAAATACCATTTGCAGTCTGACCATGTTTAGCCTGATAAAATCCAGTTACAACACAAAAAAAGACACTGCAAGTCATGTTTAAACCTTTTTACAATTCAATTACTTTAAGGTTATCGAAAGACACACTGTTTGGCCTGGAGTATGAATCTCATCATTAATAAAGCTAGATTTTGTTGCTATGATTATTTTGGGGTTTTGCGTCTTTTGAAAATGCTAATATTAGACAAAAGGAGTTTTCACTTTCATCCTTTGTTCCTATTATAAATTATTTTTGAACCATTACTTACCTGTGATTTCCAATTCTAACCCCAAAATTGAGATCTATTTTTTTTTTGCATTGACCGCGAAATCAGAAATGCATTTCTTTTCTAAGCCATCCCATATTATTCATTTTCATCCACCACAATTACCTATCTATCTTCAAGAAGTATTGGTAATTTTGACTTTCTAATAGTGATTAGAAAAACAAAATGCTTGTAATATTACTATTATTTCAGAGAATACATGGTTATTTTGGCAACTATGATATATTTTTTTTCATGTAAAGTTTAATTGTGTACAATTTTGAATACTAGTTCTTTATCTCTATTTTCAACTGTTTAACAATAGAAATTTTCATTACAAGGTATTCTGTTTTAAGTACTACAGATAAATTATTGATTGGAATATTTTTTTTTCCTCCATGAATAAAATTTTTTATTTTATATTTTGGAGTGGGACTTGAGACAGGGTCTTAATCTATAGCCCATGTTGACCTGGAATTCACTATGCAGCCCAGGCTAAACATAATAATCCTTCTCTCTCAAATATCAAGTGATGGTACTATGAGTGTCAGCCATTATGCCTGGCTAAAGATATTATTAACTAAACACAACTAATACTTTTATTTATGACTTCACAAGAAATACCTAAACACATATCACACTTGTTTATTTTATGCATAACAGTAACCTTGGAATAACAATTTTTATTATCTTTTCTAACATTAAGCTGAGTTCATTCTGAACATGATCACTGACTCAGAATACTTCTTATTCCAAAGTATACTCTACCGATGTAATTCTGTAGCAATGGCAGCATCTGTCTATTTGTATTTTGAAATCACTTCTAGTGGGCTTAGGCTTAGAAGCACACATGAGAAAGACCTCATGAACATGAAGAACTTCATGTGTTCTCAAAACCAGTTTTTTAAATAAGTGTTTAGGATTTTTTTATGTGAATTGCCTGAATTGTAACTGTTCTACTATATTTTTTAAATCACTTTTTATGCAGACTACATCCATGTGTCCAAGATACAGAGCCATCTAAAACACTTATTAGATGCCAATGATCTTAAAGAGAATTAAACCAATGAATATTTTAATTATGCATATCCTTTCAGATCCCAGTACAGGCTGCCATCACATTTGAAATCTTATAACAACAGCTGCTATGTATTGTTTTCTCTTCCATTACTACAGAACCACTTGTAGAGGTATCTAGATATTCTGACCAAGCCAAGCACACACAATCATTCTCCTTTAACAGAATCCTAGCCTGCCAGAATATAGTGTACCTATTTAAATTTATGAAAGAGAGCAAAACCAAATATAAGTTATTTTGGCAAGTCTGAGGTCTTTGCCTGATCATATTGATAGTAATATAAGATTAATGATATCATGATTTTTTCAGCCATTAGTCTAAGTACAGACAAATAACGCAAGACAAATTTTACAAATGATCAAAACATTTGTTAATAGGAGAAATGGATTTAAAATTTCAAAGCTTGGTGCATTAAAAATAAATGTAATGCAGTCTAAATATTTCCTACAAACCTTGATTCTTAGGCTGTCAGCATTCAAGACACATTTATAAGTTTTAAAGTAAAAATAATGATGTAAATAATTAAGAACACTCTAAAATTTTCAGTATAATAAGAAAGCATGGCTATTATGCAAAGAATTGGAGAAATTCTAAAATTATGTTCTTGAGTTTATGACACTTCAACTGGTGCCCATTGAGTCCTCTGACTATGTTTATTAAATATGCCACACTAATGACCTAGATGTAGAGGCAGCATTGTCTTCAGATTCAATACATTTTGCCCTTTCAGCAAATTTAGAATCTCCCATCTGATCAAAATTTCCAGAGATGCTTAAAAACACAAGAAAACCAATGAGAGAGAGAGAGAAAAAAAACAATAGTTCATCATCAAAACAAAAAGCAAAGAATAGAACAATGCTGAGTGATAGGATTACATAATAGCCTTGGTTAATAAATTAAAGAATCCAATGGAAATGATGGATAATACTCGTGAACAAAAAGGGAAGTTTCAGGTGCAACAGTCTATTAGAAATATTAGACATAGAAAACACAAAGGCAGAGATAAGTCTTTTCTGCATTCTAATTTATAGATTTGACTTAACTAGAAAGATAGAGATCTTGAACAATGTCAGCAAATATTAAGCTAAGTACAAAACGTAGCAAGAGTAAAACAAGCAAACTATGTGAACACAATTAAAATATCAATGCCAAACCGGAGTTGACCAGAGAATCTATGAGAAGTCTTGATGTCAAATAGCTCAAAATGAATGTAATTGGAGCCCCACAAACTGAGAAAGAATATGAAAAATCAAGAAAGAAAAATATTTGAAGAGACAATGAATAAGAAACAGCATGAATGTCATCAAAACACATAAAGAAAAATAAAATCCTCCCAAATCCCCTATGGGATAAATAAATGAAAGTACTAGAATATTGTCTCATCAAGCTACTGAAAATTAATGGTGAACAACCTTCAAAAAAAGCCAAGGAAAAGGAATTTAATAATATAGAGGAAATTGGATAGGACTTAGACAACTATTTTTTCAGAAAACCTGAAGGTAGAAAGCAGTGTCATTTTTACAAAACTTAGAATCAGTGAATGTGATTTTTAAAATCTTATGATCATCAATAAAGAAAAATGATCGCACAAATTTCAGTATCCATTTATGATCAACTGCTTCAGTAAATTAGTAATAACAAACAATCCTTACTCCCTTACTCTGACAAAGCCTTTTGTGAAAATTTGTTAATGTCAAAATGATGTTGAAACAAAGTTTTCCTCTTCAGACTGACACAATGCAAAACCTGCTCATATCACTTTTATTATTTATAATTCAATGTGCACTGAGTGTCTTGGGCAGTAGAGTAAAGCAAGGAAGAGGGAAAGGAAGTCTAAATATAAAGAATAAATCTGATGGCCCTTATCAAATAATGATGTGATACTCATATGGAGAATCTTATTCTAATTTAGTATTTTTAGTTTTTTGGAATTTTATACATGAGAACTCTATTTACATAATTTTCAACCCTCCCTCTCCCCCAACACACCTCCAATGATCCCCCACATCCTTTTAAACTCATTATCTCTGTTTCTGTCTATGTATTCATATGTACCAAGTCCATTTAGTATTGTTGTGTATATAAGCGCTTAGGAGAAAGCAGCCTGTCCTTCTTTCAACAGCATAGATAAAGAGCTTTATGGCTCTTTATCTAGGGGTGAGGCCTTGTGGATTTTACCTCATGCACATGTGTATGCAGAGTGTGTATGTTTGTGATTCCCCAGGAAAAACCTCTCACACAACAAAAACCAGACATCAAGGGAACAGTGCTATGATTTGTCTTATATGTGGTTTAAGAAAGAGCAAAATAATTTTTAGTCTTAGAAATTAGACCCTACTCATGTGATTGGTACAAGCTGATCAGAAAAGTTGTTTGAATAGCAGTTGTCAGAGGGGATCTTTCTGTAGTGAAATAAATGTTTTGTATCTTAATTAGAGTGGTAGATACAAAAGTGATGTATACATTTGTGGTGATTCATAATTCAGCATATTGTTTCCATGGGATATAAACTAACCTCTATAAATTTGATTTAAAATATTCACAAAGGGTTCTGGGGAGAGAGTTCATCAGTTAAGAGCACTGGCTCCTCTTTCAAAGTACCTGGGTTCAGTTTTCAGCACCCACATGGCAGTTAACAATCATATGTAACTTCAGTTCCAGGAGATCTGATACCCTTTTCTGGTCTCTGTGGGCATTATCCTACACAGATACACATACATACATGCAAGTTAAACACACATATAGAATTAATAAATGGATATTTAAAATATAGACACAGAAAAGATCTTTTGTGCATGTCTGTGTGCATGTATGTGTGTATGATGCATGTGTGCATTTGCAAGTGTGGGTACATAGGTATAAGTATACATACATATGTATTGTGATGGTTTGAATGAAAATGTTCCCCATAGGCTACAAGTATTTGGACATTTTGTCCCCAGATGATGGAGCTGTTTTGAGAGGTTTTAGAAGGTGTGGCTATCCTGGAGGAAGCACGTCACTGGGGGTGGCCTTGGAGAGTTCTTAAGCCTTGCCAGAACTCCAGTTGCTCTCTTGCTTCCTGTGCCTGGGTGATGATGTGAGAGCTTAGCTTCTGCTGCTCCTGTTCCAGCCACCTCCAGCCACCATGCCTCCCTGCCATGACGAAGTGTAATTCCCCTGGAACCATAAATTGCTTGGGTCAGTGTTTCTATCACAGCAACAAAGTGACTAAATACAAGTATACATGTGGAAGTCATCACGGTTTTCCAGACTCAGCTCTCTCTCTCTCTCTCTCTCTCTCTCTCTCTCTCTCTCTCTCTCTCTCTCTCTCCTTTTAATAAATCCAACTTTGCTTCTTTTATCTCACCCTGAAGGAACTTGCTTTGTGGACCAGGCTGGCCTTGAACTCACAGAGATGCACCTTCCTCTGTCTCCCAAGTGCTGGGATTAAAGGCGTGCGCCATCAGCAGTTCTCTCCTTTTATCTTAAAAAGATTTCTTGAGGCGGTCTCCCATTGTTTCTGCTCTGCTCTTTGCTGCAGGATAGCTGGTCCAGGAGTTCCCTAGTGACTCTCTTATCACTGTCATTTCACACTATTGCTTGGAATACACCAGTGTCATTGCATCAAGCTTTTTGATGTGTATCCCGGGGACCAAACTCAGGTAGTCCTGCATGTGTGGCAAGTGCTTGTATCAAAAGAATCATCTTGCTGACCCTCAACTCAAAAAAAACTTCATAAAGGAATTTATTCTGTTTTCTAAATTTTTCCCCGTTTTAAATAAAAATACTTTATCATTCTTGCATTATTTACACTTTTATTTAAAAAATCAAATTGTACTAGAACTCTTCTCCTTAAGAATCAATCATTGCCTTTGTGACTTTCTTTGATCTGATTTGTCAGAAATTTCTTTGGTTTTTCAAATTATTTCAAATTCAGAAATTTGAAATAATTTCCTATTAGGTTTCTTAATTGCAGGTGTCAGAGAAGCACAGCTGACACTTTTATCTATGTGTCTTTAAACTGTCTGCCTGTTTTCAAGTTTTCAAATCCATAATATGGGCCTTGAGCATTTTCCTACAAACTAGTTCACATCTTGACTGCTCTGTACCAACCATCAATTTAATTGAGAGGTCCACACTCTAAATGGCAGGGGGCTAGAAACCGCAATCTGTGAGAACATATGGTAATGGTTACACAAATGAATTGCAGCCTACACATCATTCCCTTGGAGAACAGAGTGGCATGCTTGGTTTGCTCTTTGCAGTCAGCCTTCCCAAAAATGTAGTATCAACTGAAAGTTGACTCCAGTACATTAATGGTTGAAGACAAAGAGTGGTGAGTTCCACATGGATAATCTTGCTGAAAGTGTTGCTATTTTCAGTTGGAAACTTCGGATTTTCAGATCCAGCTACTCCAGCAAATTTCTTGATAAAATCAAGCATAACTATCCACAGACATTGTGAATGAGATTGGGATGCCTAGGACATTTTAAAAGCTGCGGAAGAAATGAGAAATCAGCAGAAAAATAAGATCTAGGCAAGTTTTCAGAGCAATCCTGGAATGGAGTTCATGAAGCCAAATAATATTATTCTTATATTCCATAAGGAAAGTGCAGCTGAGGTTGTTTCTGACATGCACTTGCCAAGAAAGCCTCATACAGGTGCTTTCTGGAGTCAGTGTGATTCTATGCTGAATTCTTGTCCTTTATTTCAGTCTGGCTCTGGGTAAGCAAGCAGGACTTGCCTCAGAGATCATGACCCTGGAGGACTGCCAGTTCAGGGTGGCTCAGGATTTGGCATCTCAGTCCTTTACCCTTGGTGGCAGCAATTTCAAGGAGTATGGTCTGTTTTGTGTCATGGAGTTCCCAGTGCGTTCACGATTTGCCTATGGTAATCAACTTCTTTGGTAATGACTTGTTTGTTGGCATGTTTTCTTTTTGTCTCGTTGTTCCATCATCCTACTAGTGTCTGCTGAAATGTATTTCTAATTAACTAATCATACAGAAATTCTGGTTTTAGCAGCTGCTTTTGGGGGAACACAAGCTAAAAAGAAGCTAATGATTAGTTAAAGGTGGGAAAAGATATGATATTGTATATATGTGTTTTACAAAGGAATTATTTTTAAATTGCAATTAAATGTTTTCTGGATAATTACATGTTCTTGACTCCTAAGACAATAATGAGAAATAAAGAAATAATGTAAGCAGGTAAAGGCTGAATTAAAGAAAGTCCCATGTATACAAAGTGACAAAACTACGAAGTGCTCTTCTGCAGTCTACTTTTCTTTCAAAGTTCCATAGAACCTGACATGGCTGGTGGTTCTTCTTCCTGAAGCCCGGCCTTCTTTACCTCTGTGACATCATGTCCCATGTTTTAGACCAATTCCTGTTAGTTATGTCACATGATCTCCACCACACTGGGACATTAATAACAGACTTTCTTTTTCAAATATCATCAATCTTTCATTTTCAAAATATGCCTTTTCATTGAGTGTTGGGTCTGTCTGAATTTTAGCATTAATAGTGTTGTTATGCCCAAAGAACGGATCCCCAAGAATTACCACGGAGTCCAGAGAGCATGCAAGAACAAAGAGTCTTATTCGGGCTTAAGCTCGGAGTCTCAGACCAAACTAACGTGGTAGGTTTGTCTGAGAGCCCCGATTTCAGGGGGAGGGAGCTTTTCATAGGTTTCAGACAAAGGGAGGAGGGGAATGACAGAGTTATATTTTGATTGGTCCAAAGAGCCCGTGCTTGCCAACATACTTTTGAATTGATTGGTTATTGTCTTAGAGGCCTCTCATTGGTGGGTGCTGCCCTCAGGGCTGTGGAATGTGCTGACTGTTATTTTCAGGGTTAGAGGACCCTGTTTATTCCTTATAAGGCCTCAAACCTTCCCCGGCCCCCCTGGACATGCCCAGGCTTGCCTAGTCTATGTCCATGAGACATCACAAAAATGGGGGAATCAGCAGTCAAAATGGAGACAGTGCAGTTTGTCCCTCTGTTTCCCTCAAGCCAAGTGATTTACAGAAGCAAAAAGAGCAGTTAGTTCTAAATAGGGGCAGAGGTCTAGGGAGTCCAGGGGAGGGGGACAAGGAGGAGGGATCCACAGTGTCAAACTTAGAGTCTATGAATCTTATTTCTCATTTGAGACGTAACTAGAATTTGATCCAACTGGAAAGTTCACCTTAGGCAAATTATTTGTCCACCTTTATTTTTCTTTCTTGAAAATTACTGTTGTTTCATGTGTGTGAGTGTATTGCCTTGATGTATGTAACGGCACCCCTGTCATGCAATGCCCATGAACGTCAGAAGAGGGCATTGGAACTGGAACTGGAGTTATGAACATATGCTAGTCACCAAGTGGGTGCTGGGAACTGAATCTGGGTCCTGCAGCCAGTGCTCTTAACCACTGAGCCAGATCTCCTGCCTCACACCTTAATTTTTCTACTCATTCAAGTTCTTAGAGGATATTGCTAGGTAAATGGCATATGAACCAGTAAGGCTTTTGATGCAAATGGTGGCACCTGACTATAGTCTTAGAACTCAGGCAGTTGAGACAGAAGGATGAAGAGTTAAAAACTAGCCTGGGTTATATGAGACCCTGCCTGAAAACAGCAAAAGAAATATTAAGGATCTTAGTTACACTTGTTTTCTGTCCAAAGTATATGGGTTTGCATTTTTACTAAGAAATCCATCAGATGAAGAGCTGTGCCCTTCTGTATATTTTCTTACCCTGAATGTTGTCACTCTGCATGATAAACAAAATAATTTAAATATGATATCTTTTTGTTAGCTATTTTCATTTTGTCCTTCGAGTTATGTGTTCTAAAGTTTTGAAACTTTTTCTGTTGTGTGTTTAGTTTCTGACTTAAATTTGAAACCAAAAGTTGTTTAGTCTCGTCTGTGGAAACTGTATTTTTCTTTGTTTAAATACCTGTATTGACCAGGGAAATGAAAACAGCTGTATCTAGGTTTATCTTCCAAGTTCAGTATTGGATGTGGCCACTAGGTTGCTAGAAGTATTTAAACTCTATGCCAGAGACTCCTCCAGTGAAAACTGGATTGGGGGTAATAGAATAAATAAAGAGAATTTCTGACTGGACTTCTATGCACAGATCTCAAGAATAAATGATTTTTGTGCTTATTTGAACTTAAATTTTTAAAAAATGAAATAAAAATATATTTTTTTAAATTTTGAATTATGTTTCTGTGTATGCCGGTGTGTGGGTATGTGCACATGTGTACAGGTGCCCAAAAAGGCCAAGGCACCATATCGCTTGGAGTTGGAATCATAGGCAGTTGTGCGCCACCTGCTGTGGGTGCTGGGAATGCCTCTGGAGAAGGAGTACACTTTCTTAACCCCAGAGTGAATTCTTCAGCCCCAATGTTTTCTTTTTAGAAGAATCTGAAACACAGAAAAGTAATATGGCTTGGCTATATTGAAGATGTGTGATGTACAGCATGAAATATTTACAATTACATATCTCTTAAATTTACTACAAAATATATCCTCCTAGAGTTTTATCTTTAGTATCTAATTCTGTGAAATGATTTAAAACACATTTCTAATGACTTGGATTGATATTTTCTATAATTTGAGAATTGTTTTAATATAAAAATTTTTACAATTTTACTTTTTCATTATCCAAACTATACCAGGAATGACTTTTACATTAATTCTCAATTGTTTTTCAACATAAAAGGAAAAATCTGCTTGTCTTTTATGAAATGCATACCCAGTCTTAAAGGAATCTCTCCCAGGAAAGAGATTGTTTAGAACCATAAACAATTTCTTCACATAAGAAATAGAAATAGCTGTATATATGTAAACTTGGAATTAGTGCTCTTGAGTAAACACCTTCCCATGCTAGGTTATATTCCCCTGACACTGTGTGGACCCTGCATTCCATAACTGGATCTTGAAAGTGTACGTGTGATAAGTTCTCAAAAATACTAGAAAATAATCATTACTATATTATTTCTCAGAATGCTAGTCTCACACCTACTTTGCTATTATTTTATTTAAAGAGAGCTGAATAACGAGTTCATATATTGCTCAGCTGTTCTGAGTCACAGTCTGTTTACAATGGTTATAAGAAATAGTTTCTTATATCTGTGAGCATTTTTATTAGTTCTACTCTTTCCCAGTAGGAACACAAACATTAGGAAGCAGAACAGCAGTCTTGAACTACTGAGGCAGAATTCCACAACTGAGTGATAGTCCATCATTATATTTTATAGAGGATTTTTCTTGGTGGTGATATTTGTGAGCAAACTCTGTGCACAGCTTATTTATGTTTAACTTTTCACCTTTTATCCTTCCCTTAATAGGTCATCACTCTTTTCCCACTGCTCACTCAGCATCTAAATCACAGCACACAGTAAGTTTCAATAGACTGGTACACGTAAAAAGTGTGACTTGTGGAAAGTACAGATATCTTTGCGCTTTAACAAAAACTTGATTTGAAAGTGGAGTGTGTTTATGTGATGCAGCACTGAAGGAATTCAAAAAAAGGGGATGGTGAAGACTGTTGACAAATTGCCAAGGTCAAGGTTTACAGAAGCTATCTATTAGCTCCAAAGTTCTAAAAACTGGAGACAATGCACTTGAGCATCACATACTTAAGATCTCATATGGCAAGTACCTGGGGTATTCTGTATCGTAATAGAAATTTGTGAAAGGGAATAAAGAAATGCAAGAAAGTAGGACTGAAAAGAAGACAGTATCCTATACCTTTACTGTTACCCTCAGATTTTCCTCTCCCAGTTCCCAACAACATGAATGTGTTATGTATCTCTATAGACTTGTCTATGTGACTGTTTCATATGAATAAGATTTTAAAATATGTGATTTTTGTCTGTTTTCTCGCTTACTATAATAGTTTAAAGCTTCATTCATTTTATAGCTTGTATGATTACTTTTTATGGCTAAATAATATTCCATAGACCCATATGCATTATGAGCTTTATGAATTGATGAACATTCCAGTTGCTACCAATTTCAGGAAATTCTAAGAATGCTATAAATGCTAATTTACAAGATTGTGTATAGAAATATGTTTTCACTACTCTTTGGTATATATTTAAGAATAAATTTAGTGTTTGCATTGTAACATTTTTGTGTACCATTGTAAGAAAAATTTCAACTGTTAACATCATTTACATCCTAGGACCAGTGCATGGGGTTCTGATTGCTCTAGTCTGGCAACACTAGTTTACCTGATTTTTACAAGTCAGCCTTTTATAATTTTTCTTCCCATCAAGTCTTCCTGTTTTCTTTTCTTTTTTTTGTTTGTTTGTTTTTTTGTTTGTTTGTTTGTTTTTGGCCCACTCCATTTAATTAAGGTTACCTGCATGAGCATGGGGGGGGTGGCTATTTACCTGAGGAATCCCAATTTACCTTTGGCTACCCTGAGGACTATGAGTTTCCTTCCCCTCAGCATCCAGTAACTGCTTGTATCTCCTCAAGGAGGGCTTGAGGCCTTATGAGTTCCCCTGTTCCGTGGTGGGCCAGTCTTGGGCAGAAAACAGTTACTGCTCTGAGCTCCTGGATTCAGCAGCCGAGCCGTGTCCAGAAGACAGCTTTTCACGCGCTTCCTTCCCATCATCCAGCACTTATTCTTTCTGTTCCCTCTTCTGTAATGTTCCCTGAGTCTTGGAGGAAGTGATGTAGATATCCTATTTAGGGCTGAACACATTAACAGTCACTTACTCTCATCACTTAGCAGTTAGGAGTCTCTGCAGGACTTATGCCCACCCTCGCAGATAGGAAGCAGCATTTTACCTTGGGTTTAGCTGAACCTCCCTGATCGTTGGTGACAAAGTTTTTCAGGTGCCTGATTGGTAAATTGTCTATCCTCACTGGATGAATAACTTTTCATGTTCTTTGATAATTTTAAAATTTATTTCTTTGTCTCTTTACTGAGGACTGAAGAGAAGACAGTACCCTTCCGTTTCTTTCTTCCCTTTCACAATTTTTATTTGCATTGTAAGAGTTTTAAAATATATCCTTAATGCCATTATCAGAATATATTTAAATAATTTATCTTTTTAGATATATGGTTTATGAGAATTTGTCCTGTTCTTTCTTCGGGTTCTTCATTCTTCTTGATGATTTCCTTAGAAATTCAATTTTAAAAATTAATGAGGACTACCTAATCTACTTTTTGATTGCTTGCACTTTCAGACATATACAAAGAGTAAGTATCAAATCCAAGTTCATGAATATATACATATACATGTATTCCTCTTCTACAAGCCTACCTTTGATAGATTATGAGCTATTTTCTTGTATTTGATGTAAAGTAAGGTCCAATTTGACTTTTTTGAGATAAGGTGTACCTTTGTAGAACCAGCAAGTTTGAACACCCCATCCTCCTGCCTCAGTGTTCCAAATGAAGAAATTACAGATATGTGTCCCTATGTCCAGCTCCCAATTGCTTTTCTGTGGATAGAAAGCCACCCTAGCACCACTTGATGAAACATATTTTCCTTATTGAATTGTCTTGACCTCAGAAATGACTATTGATGGTGCCAGGCTGGTGGTGCACACCTGTAATTCCACCTCTTGGGAGGGTGAACAGGAGGATAGCCAGTCTGAAGCCAGCCTGGATGCAGAGGGAGAATCTGCCTAAAAATTTGTAAGAGAAGAAATGAATGATCATGGATTGTAAGAGTTTACTTTTATCCTTAAATTGGATGCTCAGTCCATTCATATGCAGTGTAATTTCTAATAAATTGAGATTGATGTATGCCATTTTGACTTTCTTTCTTTCGTTTCCTTTTTCTACTTGCCATTCTTTATTTGGTATTAAATAGATATTTTCTAGGGAATCATCTGAATTCCATTGGTTCTTTTGCTACGTATTTTTAACTTATTTTTATTGATTATTCTGGAGTTTAAAATAATGATCTCAGTACCTATCAGTTTACTTGAGAATAACACCAGTTTGTTGTGAATGGTGCCCAAAAAGTTTCATTTACTTCTTTATAAAATTTACAGTCCCGTTAATACATTTACACAACAGAATGCATTTATGCTGTGTTTATAGCTTACTGTTGGTGCTTGATTTCTATTTCCTTATATAGTATTCTGACATTTATCTTATGTAACATAAAATGTATTTTTTTTATTTTTAAAAATGATTTATTTAATAACAACATACTTAGAAGAAGCATATCATTACAACACAATTGACTAACGGTTTCCTGAGGTAGGATGCATCTCTTTCAAAATTGGCTGTAAATTTTTAGGTTTACAGTTGAATTATTACGAGAACCTTGAGAGTGAGTAGGAAGGATGGACTGGCAGGTTGGCAAGCTGGCAGGCTAGTAGGTGAGGTGACTAAGCAGTCAGATATTCCTGATCAGGGCCAGTTTGGGGGGAAGAGATGACCTGCTCCTGCTGTGAGAACCCTGGGTTTCATCCACTTCTCTACCAAGATATTTACCAAACTCTTAAACAAAAGACTAGCAACTCCTCAAAGACCAATTCTGCCCTCTGTGATTTTGTAAAGTTCATCCCACCTTGCATGTCCTTTGTCCTGCAGAGTTTGGATCTGGCCTGAAGTGTCTTAGCTGTCTTTCTCAATTCTGACAGTCTCATAACTGTGCTGTCAGCATTAATCTTTGTTCAAGTTCAGACCTGGACTGATCTTCCTCCTTACTGTCTGAAACTCTCCTCAACCCACAACTCCCCTTGGGACAGGCCTTTGTAGAGCCAGGAGTAGGCTGCTGCTGCAAGGCGGCTGGGTGGAGCCTGTCTTCAGCAGCTTGGAACTAGAATGTGTCCTCTGCTCCCAGGGGCTCTGTGTTTAAAAACAGCACAGGCAACCCTCCCTGTGCTGGTGACACACAGACTCATGAGGGTGAATAATCATTTTGATAGTCATTTTGGGGGTAAGCAACAGAACAGTGAATAAAAACTCATCTCCAACTAAAAATA
>NW_008360315.1:2998362-3025036 GCF_000622305.1 Nannospalax galili
GGGTCAGGACCAGAAGCGGTGCTCCTGGAGCCCAAGAAAAGGGACTGAGTTGCTCTGTGTGAGAAGGATCAGGAAACAGTATTGGTTCCCCAGGTGTCTGTGGCCCCAAGACTAGGAATGGCACAGGGTCCAAACTAGAGTATAGAACAGCGGGCGGGAGGCAAGGGGTGGGGGGTGGGGTGGAAGGGTGAATGAGGCTTAGGGAGTCCCGGCGTGGAGCGCTGCGCTATAGACTTACCCTAAGTGCAAAATGTATTTTTTATTAAGAACATCTCAGGTCCAGATGTGAAGGAAAATTAATACTAATTTCTGACAAAACTTTTAAAAACGTGGCAGGGAATTATAATGCCACTTCTTTCATGCAGCTAACATTATCTGGATAGTAAAATCAACCAGAACAAAAATGTGGTATGTGAACATTACTCATTAATGTAAGTGAAAAATTCATTAACACAAATCAACAGATAAATACCAACAATGTGTAATAATTAAAAAGAATTTACAGTAGGAAGTTAAGTTTCAATATATTGAAAAATTGGCAACAGAGACATTCATATGATGCACTAAATAGATTTAAAACACTAATAAAATTCAATAATACTTCAAAATTAAAGATCACATACAACAGCAAGAAGAACCTACAACCAATTAATATATGAGGAAGATTCTCAAACTGAAAGGCACCTGTGCAAACCTGTAGCTTACATTATCAGTTAAAGATGATCTTGTGCCCCTAAGTGTGGGCACAAGATGAGGATGTCTGTTTTCAAGACTTACACCCAACACCCCACTCCTGCTGTCGATCAGCTAGCTGCTCAGTAGTTCTTCCTCAGGGTATTCTCCTCATCTTTTCAGTGAGAGAATATCTCTACATTACACTTTTCTTCATATATTGGCATCTATAAACAGCATCTGGGTGATGGCAAAACATAGTGAACTCAGTTAATTCTGAGCCTTCTCAAAGACACTGGATCAAATGTAACTCAAAAGGTAAAGTTGTAGGATTTAGGCTAGGTTTCAATACAGTAGAATCAATATTTATTGTAAGGATTCAATAAAGTTAAAGACAAGAAGGAGGGTGGTAGAGTGGGAAGGGAAAGATAGAGGAAGAAACAAAAGAAAAGAATTTCTATGCTGCAGCTTTTCAAGAAACAGAACAATTTATTATTATCTCTGAAGATGATTAATGGAAAAGAAAATATGAAGCACTCATGTTTTGTGAAATGTTACTATTTTTAATTTATTTATATTTATTTTATATGTATGAGTGTTATTCTTGCACGTGTGTAGGTGTACCCATGTCATGCAGTGCCTGTGGAGGACAGAAGAAGGTATTGGATCCCCTGGATCTGGAGTTATGGATAGTTGTTAGCTGCCGTGTGGGGGCCCACTAATGGTAGACCCGTCCCCTGCCTGTCATAAATTCAGGGCTGGTGGGTTAGACATTTGCTGAGAAGCTGTAACATGGAGATCCAGAAAAACTGTATACCAGCAAGAGGGCCTCGGCTGAGAGGGCCATCAGGACTGACTGGTGATTCATGTGGTGGAATGTTGTCAACACCAGATGAGAGGAGACTGGGTCACTGTGCTTCTTCCTAGTACCTCTGGAGTCCATTGGTGAGGCTCCATTTGCTGGTGAGGATGCCCATCACTAATAAGAGAGACTTTTAACAGCAATTCTGCCATAGAATTCAGAAAAATGTTTAGCAAATAAGAAACTCTTAAGGCCAGTAAGAGGATCCTCTTCCAGTGTCCTCTGGGCCCTTTTATTGAGAAAGCTGCTATGATGCCAGGTAGCAAAGAAGAAACATCCACAAGGAGTAGTTTAAGTCTCAAACCTGACAAAGTACAGTGGGCTCAGCATCACAGTGCAATTAGGACACATGGTTCAAAGTTAGCACACATTCACTTGCCTCATGGGAAATGAGAGTGTGATAGACCTCAGCCCACTCCTTCTAAGGCTGTCACTCTCTGTTCTTTTTCTTCTCTCATCTGTATCTTTTGTAAGACTATTTACTAATCATGTATTTATTCTCTTGGAACTGGTTACAGCTGATTCTAGGATATGCTAGTATTTTCCACCCATTCAAAATCTTTTGTTTCAGGTTGTAAAAATCTACAGGAAAGAACTGAACTCAGGTCCTTTCTGAAAGCAGGGAATGCTTTCAACTGCAAAACCGTCTCTCCAGCCCAATCCCCTTTTTTTAGACAGAGTCTCAGTATATATAGCACTGGGTAGCCTGAAACTTAAGTAGCCCAGGCTGGCTTTAATCTCATAGGGACCTACCTGCCTTGGCCTAAAAGATGCTGGAATTAAAAATGTGCAACCCAGTTCCCTGCTTCCCCTTTGTTTCTTAACCAAAGTACCTGTTTATGTAAATACTGATTTTGATCTCAAAAGTAGACTATCTTTTAATAGTGTAGTCTACAGTAATCCAGACTTTATAAAATTCTGAGATGCAAACACCTTTTTTGTTATTTTTCTTATTATTTTATTAGTTATAAGTGAAAGGAAATTTAGTATATTTTTCTTTTGACTC
Source organism: Nannospalax galili (assembly GCF_000622305.1). NCBI lineage: Eukaryota > Metazoa > Chordata > Mammalia > Rodentia > Spalacidae > Nannospalax > Nannospalax galili. The sequence continues at coordinate 3,000,903 of NW_008360315.1, forward strand.
AATATTAGAGAATGCCAGAAAACCTTGTTCTAGAGTTAATATTCAAAGTAAAACTAAAGACAGAGTTCCCGTCAATACTCATGTTCACTTGGATGTATATGTATAGATCTGTATACACATAAATGCACACAAGCATCCACATAACACTAATAAATAACAGACATAAGTGTGTTCATGTATTATAAATGAAACATTAAATATGGACCAAACTCATATTGTCAGGCTTGACAGCAAGTGTGCTTAATCTCTGCAACCCCCAGAGTGTGTTTCATTTTAAAACTTATTTTGCATGTTTCTATACTTGCATGCATGATGTGTATGTGGTGTGTGTGTATATGCACATTTGTGTCTGCAGAGGCCATAGGAGCACCTAACAGTGTCTCACTCATTCTGTCATTCCTTATTTCCTTGAGGCAGGATCCCTCATTGAAGCTGAAGCTAAGCTGGTAGGCAGGAAGCGAGGAAGGCACAGGGATCCTCCCATCTCCACCTGGATCCCAGCTTGATGCTACAGACAAGTATAACCCTGTCCAGCTGTTTATGTGGGTCCTGGGGATTCAAATTCAGGGCCTCATGCTTGTACAGAAAATGCTCTTATGCACTGAACTATCTCCCCAGACCCTAGAACATGTCTTTCCAGAGATTTTAAATATCTTAGCAGCATTATTCTGAGTTAAAATATTTAGGTGCATATTTATGTTTCCTCAATAATGATAATATCTATCACTAACTAAGGGGACAGAAATTCACCTCCATCATCTGGTATGTTTGGTGGCATCATTGGTTATTTAGTACTTCTCAAAACTTTAAACATAATCATTATAACCCCTCCCCCTTAATCAAATCCCAAGGGATCAGGGAAAGCAAAGACATGAACAAATGAACAAATGCAAGGGGAGTTGTAAAACACAGACAAATCCAAACACCACAAGGTGACTGTGAAATCAAAGGCTAAACGCAGAAGCTGGAAAGAGAACAGAGCTCTGCTTCACTTATCACCCCATCTTATTCCTAGCGCAGCTGCACTGAGCTTAACCTGGGGATGAGGCTTGCAGTAGGTGTTAATATCACATATGAGTTATTTATATCATCACAGCTTTCCTCCGGTCACTGCTGAAGCCCTGGATCAGACATGGATGGGCACTGAGTCTTCATCTGAAGCGGAGGAGGTACTCAATGGAATATCGATTTGGACATTGTGGGGATTCTTTCTCATTACAAAGCAGTTTTGATTAATGAAAAAGTTACAACACATGGCATTTATCTCTACACAGTTTTGACTTAATTGCTTTTCTTGTAATAGGATGTTTACTTCATGCTGTTTTACCTGTTCGAATTTGGTAATGCAGACACCCTGCAAGCTACCAATTTTTGATCCAATCCTGTTAAATTAAGCAGATTAAGTACAGACATACAGGGAGCAATATCTGATTTTCCTCAAGTTTTTCTTTGTGAATGCTTTCTAATTTGTGAAATAATCTAAAATTTCTGCCCAAGACATTTTCGACTCTCTTCATCTCTTCATTGAGTGAGATTTTAAAAGCTTTTTAAAAAGATATAAAGATAGCACACTAAGATCAAGAGATGGTGACCTCCCACTGAGATCTGGGAGTGTGAAATTTGTGAAGAATGCAGGATGGATGAATGCAGGATGGCCAAGTTTCCTGAGGAAGGAGGAGTCCAGCCTGAGATGTACTCCCTGGGCAGTGTGGTGGTGAGCATAAAGGCTGCATTATTGGTGATTTTAGTGGTTGAATTTAGTTCAATAAAAATAGCTTGATGAATATCATTTTGAATATGTTAAGGACATAAAGGAAATTTTAAGAAAGAAAAATCAAGTATGCAGTTTTGATATTTTGTTTCTTTATGTGCACGTGGAATTCTTGAAAGTTAGGGGAGAATCATTATTCACAGGCGATGATGTAACCAGAGACTGTATTTAATTCAGATTTTGACTTCCCTCTTGAGTCTAAAGATTCATGTCACAGGAAGCAATATAATACTGAGAAAAAGTTGAAAAAGCCAATAAATAATTAAAATGGCTTTCATAAGAAATATTTATGAGGAAATAACATAATTTGTCTATTTGTCTCTATTTGTCTATCTTCCACTTAGTGCATCATCTGGTGTTTATCTACCTGTAGATGTAATCGATTTGCTGGACTGTATAACAGTCCTATACTGCTTGTGAGAGGAGCCACACAAAAGACCAATGTGGATTCAAATGGGCAGATCTGGATAACATTTCTCCTTCTAGTATTAGAAAATACAAATGTTACTGTATTAGTTATTTTTCTGTTGCTGTGATAGAAACACTGACCAAAACAACTTATAAAGGAAGAATTTATTTGAGCTTACAGTTTCAGGGGAATTACAGTCCCACATGGAGGGGGAGGCATGGTGGCAGGAGGTGGCTGGAGCAGGAGTGTTAGCTAAGCTCTCACATCTTCAAGCAGGCACAGGAAACAAGAGAATGACTAGAGATCTGGCAAGGCTTAAGAACTCTCTAAGCCCACTCCCAGTGATGTGGTTCCTCCAGCATGGCCACACCTTTTAGACCTCCCAAAACAGCACCACCAACTGGAGACAAAATGTCCAAATACTTGGAGCCTAAAGGGGACAGTCTCATTCAAACCATCATAGTTCCCTTAAGTCTCTTTCTAAAACATTTCATCTAATCATGAAAATAGTCTCATTTGGTTTCTCAAGTTCACTAACTTGTAATATATAAGCAGCAATTCAGCAGTTAAATAATTCCAATGCATCCAATTACTGTTATGTCTGGAACAGGACTATTACTACAGAATTAGGTAATACAGGGCCTGGTGAGATGGCTCAGCAGGTAGAGGTGTTTTCTCTACAAGCCTGGCTGTCTGAGCATGATCCTTAGAAGCCACGTAAAGATAAAAGGAGAAACCTGACTCCACATAAATGTCATGGCACACAATTTCCTCTGGGTAGATCATGCACAACAGACTCACACTAATAATATATAAACTTAGTAAAAAAGAACTAGACAATACATCAAAATATCACTTTCCTAATTTCATTGTGAGATATACATAGAAAACTTAAAACACTTAAGGTACTGCAAAATCCAGATGTTGCTACAAAATGTCTTTGTGGAAACAGAATGCCATTTAAAATAGTTATTAAAAACAACATGGTCTACACATTTCTATTAGTTAGATATCTTTCTTGGTATTAACATATAGCCATGGGCTAAAATATACTCTACTTAGAGTTTAATAAACTTGAGCAATAAATGTTTGCCCAAGACCGTGTCCTGGATCTGTCCACTTGATGGTCAGTTCACCTGCTTTGTTCATAGTAATAATTTCTCCCATAATATTCACATAAATTAGCCTTCTACTGCTTTTCTTTTTGTTGGTGCTGTTTGGATGACAATGTTTAACTAGCATGAATACCACAGTTGGATTTTATTTTTATGAAGATTTATGGCAAACGTGTCAAGACAGTATTTAATGTATCTTAACTGAATCGTCATCTCAAGGAATAAATTTTTGTAAACTTAAAATGATAAAAGAGATGATTACATTTCATATTTAAAGCATGCCTATTAAATACAATTTAATTCATAATCATTTTTTAATTTTAACAGAATTTGTAAAAGCAATTATGATTTTTCTCCAGAGAATAGATTATTACGTCTGATAATTTATTCTCAATTTAGTTCAATTAAGTTAAACAGTTTGGTGAAATAGTTCTCAAATTGAGTTTGAAGCAAATCTGAGAATAAATAAATACAAATGTTATTAACTGTCATGCAACAGTCACTTCTGCTGGATTCAGGGAGAACAAATATAAACAGGGGTTATCCCTCTGTGAGTCTCACAAGCTCATGGGTCGTGGGAATCTATAAAATCAATCCTAGCCATGTTTACATCCACAAATTTAATTATTAATAAGTGCATGATGCTAAGAAGTATAAATAATGTTAAAGACGTTTTAGTAAAATGAGACATCAAATTTAAATGGGAATTCACAAAACACTAAGAGGGAAGAATTTGTGACAAATATTAATGATGGATAGACTTACATGCACAGAGATGAAAATTTGTTGGGGTGCATTCTAAATTTGGGCTGCAATTAATGGCTGAAATTAAAAACATATTGAATTGAAACAAGTAAACTGATTTAAAACCAATACAGCATAGTAATATAAAAATAAGTGGATATCACATTTTGGAAAAGTCAATATTACAAACACATACCAAGCTTTACTTTTACTTATTTATTTAGAAAATTATTGATTCTTTGATTCATACAATATATTTTGATAACATTCAGATTCCCTCCCTGTTCTCCATTCTCCCAAACTTTACTTTTTAGTGTGCCTATTTTTATTTGTTAGGATAGAGAAGAAATGACATTTGTGAACTTGAAAGTGCCTGTATTATAGAGTTCAGGGCCACCAGGTAAGACCACTCAGACTCAGAAAGTTCTGAATCAGCCAAATCTATCCAGCTAGCCAAGGGCAGCTCTCTCTGAGTCCAGTTTATGGAGTGCCGCCCTAACTGGGAGAAAATGGGCACTTTTAAAGGTAAAGTCCAAAAGCTAAAGTTATTGGTACAAGATTTAAGCTTTTACAATTTCATAAGAACTTAAAAGAAAAATCCCCAGGGCTGCCTTGAGGAGGAGACCGGTGGGGAGAAGGAAAGAAAGCCATGAAACCAGGCAAGTTACAGCCTCCATGGGGGTCAGACACATGGCTGGCTGGTAGCTACGTGGCTGGGAGAAGAAAGGTTTAGAGAAAGTAAAGAAATACAAGTTGCTAGGGGCAGCACAAAGCCTTAAAGAAAGCATGTTTAGAAAAGGAATGTGGAGAGAAAATTATGCTCTTCTGAACAATTCAGAAGAGCGGGAAGTCTTACAGACTATGTGACTGAGGCTGGCCCAAGAGTTCTGTGTAGGTGGATGCCAGGCAGGAAAAACTCGCTATCTCATTAGTATGCTAGGCATTCCTATCTCATTAATGCACTAGGTATTCTGACTATTTATTTTGCATAGCCGACCTTCCTAGGGGTAGTCCTAGGACCAGATGGGTGGTTGATCACTTAAACTTACACAAAATGAAGGGGCTCGAGCTATTACACCTGCTCTGTGTTGAATAGAAATAAATATTTTTGGAGTTGAAGCATGACAGAATTAAGTGTCTCAGAGATGGAATACATCATTCTTATTAAACATACACAAATTTATAGAGGGTTTTAAGGTAGAAAAAAAACTGTAAACAGCAATGATAAAGAATAATTTCCAGATGGGCAGAGCCAACCACTTAGATGCACTGTTGTATGACTGATTAGGTTATCTTACATTTCTTTGGAGTCTTTTAAATTTAGTTTTATTTCCTCAAGTGTTGAATAATTGAAGACTATTTGTGAGAAGATTCAAAGTCCATCTTTTTCTTCTGGATTCACAGCACAAGAGATACTAGCTTCAGGAATTTTCTAAACAAGACACTGTGGTCTCAAGCAAGAAGTGTATCTCAATAAAATGTGGAGCTAGCAGAATGTTCCTATTACAAGTCCTAACCTTTTATTTTAGCAGTAATTTATTAATTGAAAGTCTGCAGTTCTAAAACCTTCAGAAACCCTTATATTGGCACAGTAATCTTTATCACCTTGAAAGAATTTCCTTGTCACTTCATTAAAGATTAGAATACTTAAGATGAAGCTCTTTATTCAGAAAATCCATTCCCAGCATCAAGCAACTTACTAGAGGGAAGGCAATAATTAAATGACTGGAGATATGAATCCCAGCCTCCAAACAAAGCTTCCAATCCAATAATTCCATTGATGAAAGAGCAACACATTTTTATCTTTAAAATATTTATGAACGTTTTTGACTAATAAAGACTAAGAAAGTGTTTACCAGGATCACTCTTGACTCCCCATTTCATTCACACACACACACACACACACACACACACACACACACGCACCAGCGGGGGAGGTAGGATGGAGGGAGGGAGAAAGACAGAGTATATGTGAGGAGCTCATAACATCTTCAACAGCAGTGATAATTAAATATTATTCCTTTAAATCCTAATCACTCCTTTTCCTTCATTCTAAATATTTGAATCCTAGCAATACTTGCGAGTAATAACCTCTCCATTTTATACCTTAATTTTCAAATAGACTTTGTCTATATTCCCTTACTTAAAAACCATTTGTACCTGATTTTTTGTTGGTGTTTGCTTTATAAACTCCTACAGGAAGAAAATAAATATATCCCTATCCTGGGTTGTGATTCTCTATCTATTATTTGGTTTTCAAAATCCTAGTAAGTTTTATAGCAGAGGAATGACTAGCATAATATATTTTAGAGGTAGATAAGCTTCTAGTTCTGACATTTGCTATCCAAGGGATTTTTACAGTTTTATGAGCAGATTGAACTTAAGATTCCTTATCTGTAACATACACACTACCTTCTCGAGTATTAAAAGTTATGGCTATGGGAGAGCCTAGAACTGCACATGAAATGTAAAAAGCAATCAGTACACATTCATATAAGCTATGTCTCTAATATAAAGGGGAAACATTCTTATGTAAGTTACATGAATGTTTTAATTAATTCAAATATGACTAATAGCTGTTTTCAAATTATTCAAGTCAAAATATTGATTACAATATATACTTTGTCATAACTACCCATAGACATATTGCTTGAGTGATTTTCAAGAGTCTTTATAGGAAAAATTCAAGATTGGTGTCAAAGCTAATCAGCTGAAACATTTCTTAAAAGCTATAATATTACATAAGAGGGTGTAAAAGAGAAGGCATGTGCAACAACAGCCATTTTACAGGATAATATGAGTTAATATTTTAACCATGATGAGATAATTCTCTCAGATATGTACATATGTTCTGGAAGCTTGTTTGTAAATGACAATTTCAAGCAGTGGAAAGTATCCTAAATTTAAGAAAAGTATGGATCTACTTCTTGCGCGTGTCTTTTAAAGTTGATCACATTTACTTGAAGCTAAGATGTCAGTGACATTTTTCAGATTCCTGGTTTGGTCCAATAACTAGTTCATGTAGCACAAATATTGATACTCTCAACTATAAAAAAATACATTTTAAACATTGTCATCTCTAAAATGAAAGTAAAATTGTACACCCTGAGTGATGTAATCACTGGTCCAATAGTGTCAAGAATATTTATGGGGGTAAGCAATTGTACTCATGATTGGATTCAAGGCTTTCTCCACAGGAAGTAGTTCATGTCTGGAACTGTAAATACAGTAAAAACCCATGACTAGGGAAGTGATAAGCCCAAAGGGGAAATTTTGATGTGTTTTTTTTAAAATGGTCATGTTGTCAAACTGTCTTTTTTAATATTTATGTTTAATCCATAGATTTGTGTTACTCTCAGCCTTGGTCAAAGAAGCTTCTTATTGCAGTGGGTAGTTAGTGATGAGACTTACAACTCTTCAAAGTGTTGTGAATAAGCAATTATGGTGCTCAGCTGCAGACAGAACATGTGTATCACTCCCACACCAAGGCTTCAACCCCACAACAAGGTTAAAGGAATATTTTGGAAGAGGACAGGGAAGAATGTAAGAACCAGGAGATGGGGAGGAGTGCTGTGAAATGCCGTCCTTCGGATAAGAAATGGTTGCTGCATTCATGAACTCAAAGCAACTGTGTTGCTATATATCAGACCTGTATAAGATCAAACCAGTTAAATTTTTGAGCATAAATGGAAAGGGGCTCCCAAGGACTCTTCCCTATCTGAGAAGCTATCAGCAACTGATAGCTATTGGGGAAGGGAGAGCTACTTTTCTTTGGGGATTTGCCATGGCCAGTGAATGACCCCACACCCATGTGAATCTGGGTGGCACTAACTGGACTCGGCGATTTATTTTTTAAGAACAACACAGAAAACTGTAATTTGGAAGTGAGATATATTGTGGATGGGCCAGCAGAGTTGGAGAGATGGAATGGTGTTGGATAAGACTAAGATGTATCATATTTATCTATGAATTGTAAGGTATAAATATAAAAATGTATTGTGTTACATAATTTGTTATACACAGTGATCATATGAATAAAATTATATGTATGTTAACTATAATAAAAATATTTCAGGCTAATTAAGAATACTGAAAAAAATGCAATTCCAAAATAAAATAAATCAAGCCAGGTGTGGTGGCACACACCTTTAGTCCCAGAACTCAGGTTGCAGAGGTAGGTGAAACTCTTTGAGGTTGAGGCCAGCCTGGTCTACACAGAGAGTTCCTGATGTTCTGGTGCTATAGGAAGACCTGGTCTCAAACAAACAAGCAAACAAAGATAAACAAACAATCAAATCAAACAAAATAAAATAAATCATACATTGCAAAATCCCAAGTGAATAATAGATATTTTAATCTGCATACTTCATGTCTTTTATTGCATTTCAATATATTCAAAATGAGGAGGAAGGTCAGCATAATCTTTTCCACATCAGATCTTAGCATTCGATGATAGCCATTTGCCACGTATTGGCATCATGACTGATTATGGGGTCAGCCACCTGATTTCTGATTAGATTGAAGAAAGTATGCTCCACAGGGGAAGTTCATACTTGGTCCTGTGGATATAGTCAAAGACCCAAGATTTGAATATCATAGATATTGGGGTGAACACAGTACTTTTGTTTTGAAAAATGTGTAAGTTGCCGAAGTGCCTCGTAAATATTTATGGTTATGCTCATAGACCAATGCTGTCCTGTCTTTATCAAAAAGTTACAATTTGTAGTGAACTGAGATTCAGTTCTCATGACTGTTTAAGGTGACAAGAACAAGTTACAGTTGAATATTCAGCCTTAAACAGGACAACCATATTACAACCCCAGGCTCAGGACCATCACAGAAGAGGGGCAGAAAAATGTGAGTCAGTGCTGATCAGGGGAGCTGTTGGCAGTCAAAGTCTATTGGGATAAAGACTTTATCTTCAGTGATATAGTTATTACTCAGTTGCTCATGCTCCAATGGATAGCCCAACACCTATTACCACATGGACAGCCCTGTTTAAAATTAGTGGGTTACAAAACAGTAACAAAACAAAACTAAAATACAGTGTCATGAATTGGTGGGTGGTGGGAGGGGTTGGCAGGTGTTGGAGATAAGGGATGGTGTGGGGAGATGTATGACCAGAATGCATTACATATGTATGAAATTTTCAAAGAATAAATTAATAATAATAAAAATAAATACAAACCTTTGAAATGTGTATTTTAGTTTTTTTCATTGCAATTTGCTAAATGGATAATGTTTTGTTTAGGCTCATTTTAGGACTCAAAAATTAAAACTGTTGTTAATTCTTATTTGTTAAATTACCAAATCTAAAAAATAATAGTTCTTTTAAAATAAACTCTCATGAAATGTATAAAAAGGAGCGTATTATTCATTAATTTTCCCATCAATGTATTCTCTTCAATTGATATTCTAAATTTTGAATTTCAACTCAGCAAACATTAGATTAATTCTACTTAAGCACTAAATTTGATCTATGCATAATTAATAGGCAAATTGACACTTATCTTGATTTAGATACTATTTGGTAATTTTTTAGTGAATGTTTGTGTATTTCATAGAGAACATCTTAATCATCTTTATACCCTTTACGCCCCTGGCACCCACAACCCCCACACTGGAATTCTCACATTTTGTTGTTTGTGTTAAGCCTGTCTTATCAAGTTAGTATTTCCAGACGTCCCACAGTGCAAGTTCATTCACAGAAGTCTAGTCAGCCTATCTAGAATCCCTCACTTTAAGGTCAGCTCTTTCTGACCCAGCAAGAATCAGCTGCCAATAATTCTTTCACTAAGATTGGGGCCTGCTGCCCTTTTCCACAGCTCTGTACTGTTTTAACTAGAAGATACTCATTTATAAATATTTATATACCTTTTTATTCTCCACTCAAAACTTTCCTCCAATAAATAATATGTGATATCAAAAAATGATTTGATACATATTAGCAGAAGTGATAAAATGGATTCTTTAACCTAGTTTTGTTCAAAGGCTGTCTCTTATATTGATGTCTAGTTTCTGTACTCTTTCCATCTTTCCATAAGGATATCAACTCTATCCAAATCCAACATTCTTATAACTTGGTGGCATGCAAGTTTTCCATTAGTATGAATTTCCTTCTTAAGTTCTTTAATCATCTCTGTAAGTTACATCATTTTTCTGGACCCTCCATGACCATAACCAGGTTATACCAGCCATTTCTCTCACAAGTCACAACCTTCTGCACACTCATCTGGACCCATTAATTTGTGGCGATTAAGTATAATTCATTTGTTTGTGGAGATATGGCTAGGGATGAGAACAGAAAAAGAGAAGGGAACAGCTTACCTTGAGTTCTTTAGGGTGTCTAAAGCCTTGGCAAATGATTTCGTGCTTTCTCTCTTTTATATACACAAATTGATTAAATATGCAGTATAGAATTTGCAAGTCAGTATGATTATGCAGCCAATTAATGATGTTCAGAGCAACTTACAAACTCGCTTATTCTCAGTTTAGTGTAGGCCTTTGTGTAAATAAAGGAGCTCAGCACTTCCCGTTCAGCTTCATGTGCCGTCTTTTCACATTATTTACTTAAAACATGTCATTCCCAGCTAATTTCATATCTCCTACTATGAGGACAAAGAAGTAATGCAGTTATTACTCACAGTGCCATTTCTCTAGATTCCACCGAAACAAAATAGATTTCCTTGCTCTTCAGTTCTCTAATGCTGTACATTTAAAGCTGGTTCTGTAATTACAAACAAGGCTGCAGCATCAATCATGCTCAGAGTGAATACAGGGTATGAATGACTTTCTCAAAGGTTATTTGCCTTGTTGATGATGATCCAATGCAAGCTTTGCCAAGTGGTTGCAGAAAACTTTGAAAAGCTATTTTCTTGAAAAAAGAGTCCATTCAGAATGGAATTGTATAAATGCAGAATAACAGCTCTACCAATTATTTTAGCTTTTTGTGTGTTTTTAAGCCACAATCAATGCATTAGTAGAATATGACTTCACAGTTGTCTCCACATGTCATTATTCTGAGAGGGCAGGTGACGTGTGCTGATGGAAAGAAGAAAGCAGGTAGATACTATCAGTTCTGTCGTGGTAACAAATTTAAACCGAACTGGGAGAGTCTGACATCACTATATTGATTGGATACAAAAGAAGATATTGATGAGAATAATTCATTACCACTAGGGAATAATGATCTCAAAAGCCCATAGAAAAGAAAGGTGTGACATTCCTGAAAAATAATTGATATATGGCTTGGGGTCTGGAGAGAGGCATGACTAGGAGTGAAAGGGGGAACACAGAAAGTCTTCCTGTCACACTCTCAAACTGTCAGGTGTTAATGAGCAGAGGTGGATGTGACCACTCTGGTTCTAACACACATGTGATTGAAATCCAAAAATCAGCGGCAGAGCACTGGTGTCAGAGCTTGATTCTGTCCCGTGCTCCACTTGCAGGAACTTAGCATGATTCCGGATCACCAATCTCAAGTGAATATGTAAGAGCACTGCCTCTTCAAGAGGATCCAGTTTCAGAGCTTCAGGAGAATCTACTCAATCTGGTATCCAAAGATGAGGTCCTGAGAACATCTGAGATGGGAGAGCTGTGAACACTGGGCCAGATGGATCCCACGACTGCATGAAGACTGGAACAGAATTTACATGCAGGAAAGCACCTGAGTGGAAAGACCCCGAGAAACAGGATCCAGATAAAGGATATGACTTTCCCAGGCTTCAAAGGGATTTTACTTGTTTTCTTCTTTGGCTAGATGGAAGAATTTTATTTTTGAAAAAATTATTTCCTTATAAATATACAACAGCAATACATATAACAACAAAACATTAAAAGATGAGCAACTTCATTAATCAGAAAGCTTATAAATGTAGAGAATTGACAATGTTCAAATTATGAATAAATGCAAAGACAGGCCAGGCCAAAAGGTTGGGTGTGAAAATAGGATAATAAGTGCAGAAAATTTTTAGGAGAAAAGAGAACATTAACTGAGTGGTCACATAATTCTCCAGCAAGAAGTTATACTACAATGAAAGATATTAGAAGAGAGAGAGAAAGAGAGAGGCTGCTATGAGCAGAATTAAGGTAGAACAAGGCCATGAACGAACATTCAAAGTTATACAGAACATAGATTTTGACTCTTTGTGTGGCAGTACATTATTATTTCAAGAACAGTGTCTGGGAATACAGAAAGAAGTCAGTGGAAAGGGAAAGGAGAGATAGGAGCTCTGAAGACATAGCCCTGTTAGCCAAGTTACTCATTTGTTTCAGTAATAAAATGGTTTTTAATATTTAACTATGGAATATTGTATTTTCTCTTTGGAAGAATTACAACAAAGGCAAAAAAAAACACATGCTTTAGTATTCTGATAATTATCTGAGGTTAATAAGAAAAAAAGCAGGGAGTGAGGGTAAAAAGTCATTAAATGGATGGTTTAGAATGAAAAGGAATGGTGAAGGTTTGGTATAAATAACCTTTAGCATGCGATATACGATTCAGGGAGAAAACTGGGAAAATAACAACAAAAAACTGCTCTTGCACAATGAAATGTTGTCAAAGTAAATATTTGTGATTGTCTCCTAACATGGTATGTGACAAATTATATGCCTTTGTATTTCAAAATCATGCATACACATCAGCAATAGAGATATGTTTCTGAAAAAATAGAAATGTAAACATGACAGAAAAAATGCTACTGCACTTTGCTTTGGGTAGGAATTTTGCATATTATAAGTATCAGTTGAGTATGGGTGGAAAATGAAGCCTTCCTATTGAGTTTTGAGAAGTCTAAATTATTTATGAATTATGAACAGAAATCTGGTCTCACTGTGCATGTAGGAAGAATTTCCATTGATTCTGGCAGCTATATTGCATTCTGTTCCACTATCTAAAGCTGCTCACTAAGGCATCAGGAATGATCTGTGATGCAAGCTCTGTCCCTGGTACCTACTTTCTTACAATTGTTTTTTCCACAAAATATATTTGTCTTTCTTCTATTTACTAGAATAGCTATTGTGGTGATTTGAATGAGAATGTCCTTTATAGACTCCAAGCATTTGGATATTTTGTCCCCAGTTGGTGGTGCTGTTTGGGAAGGTCTTAGATAATGTGGCCTTGCTGGAGGAAGCATATCACTGGTGGTGGGCTCAGGAAGTTCTTATGCCTTGCCGGATTTCCAGTTGCTCTCTGCTTCCTGTGCCTGCTTAAAGATGTGAGCTCTTAGTTTTCTGGTCCTGCTCTGACTACCTCATCATGGCTCCCTGCCATGATGGACTCTGGAGCCTGGAACCCTAAGCTTAAGTGAACTCTTTTTTCCTCTAAGTTTCCTTGGTCACAGTGTTTTATCACAGAATCAGAAAACTAAATAATACAGCTATATTTTAGTGGGTATGAGTAAATTCTAAACAAATAGGTGCAAGATGGAAATATGGAACAATATAGAAAAATATTTCAAGTTGCAATCTCATAGTTCATTGAGTTATAAATTAGTATGGATTATATACACCTGTTTTCTGTACTTGACAAGTAGGTAGTATAGGGGATGAACACATTAGTTCTCAAGAAATAAATAATGAAAATCTGTTTGACTGCATAGTGATTATTCCAGTTCAAATAACTATTTGGGAACATTTTACAGGGGATCCAACCTCTTCTTCTGGACTGTTTGGATACCAGCACTCAGGTGTATATACCCATACACAGGCACATATATACATATAATTAAAAACAAAAACAAATGTATCTGAACTATAGACCTTATTGCTGAGAATCACTCTCAAATCTATGCATGTAGGCATCCAGTAAATATTTCCAATATGGAAAATATTGATCAGTGAAGAAAAGTTAAAATTTGATTAAGCATGGATTCTGTTCATTTCCTTTTAAATTTCACAACTATTAACATGTGTGTGCATGATGTGTGAGTGTGAGTTTGTGTGTACCATGTTGTACTTGGAGAGATCATAGTACAGTGCTTGAGAGTGAGTTCTTTTCTTCCACCAAGGGATTTGGATCTCAAACTCAGTTTGTCTTGCTTATACAGAAAGTGCATTCCTGGCTAAACCTTCTCCCTGGCCCAAATTTTGTCCATTTTCATGAAAGCATATTATTATTTCCAAAGCAGTAATTAACATCATGCAATCACAGAATATTCATTCATGGAAAGAAGTGGAAAGGGATAAGGAAAGGGAAGATAGATGAAAATAAGGAAGGAACTAAGTGGAACTCAGTATCTTAACTTTCTGTGTGTTTGTGACAAAAGTTCTATGAAGTTCATTTGATGGTATACTTCTGTATAGATGTGTGCCTTTGCTGTCTGTCCTTATCAGTATGGATGGAGCACATGCAAGAAGGGCCACATACAGGTTCTACAAGGGGTGATTTGGAGATAATGACTTGTGGCTGAGTAACGAGAGGTAACAGGCAATGTACCCCTCATGAAATCTGGTGACAGGAATTAAATTAACTTGTGTCACTATTGTGAAACAAGGTTAACTTGAACTGAACTGTATTACGTCCCTGAATCTAGTTAATAATGGCTCCGCCACAGAATGGTTAAGAGATAAATTAACTGAACTGCGATGTGATATAAAGAAAGCTGAGGATGATGCCAAAGTCTGAGAAGATTCATATGATATTAATATTTCAAGAAACCCATCTTGTATCTAAGTAGAAAATAATTTTCAATTTAATTTTCTAGACATGTCTTAGTGGAAGTTTTTTAGGATAAAAACTATTTTCTTTCCTCTTTCTCAATGGAAGTTACATCACTCAGGTTTATGATGCTTTACGCAAACACACTGGCTGTTTCCAAATAATTAGTCTTTATATTTTTGGGAAGAAGCTATCTCATGGAATGTGTAATCCTTATAGATGAGCTTTGCTTGCATTGGCTGTAGTTTTTTGTGCAAAGCATTTAATGTTACTCCATTAAATTTATTGGTGACATCTTTAAGAGACAGAGTTTCCTTTAGGTCAGAAGGAAATCATTTTGTAGAACATAAATAAAACTCAGGAAAATGAGACAGTTGTTCATTTTTTCTAACAAACTGTGTAGCAGTTTGATGGAATTTATTACCCCTTTACATGATTACGTTTGTTTTGTTTTGTTTTGTTTTGTTTTGTTTTTTACATTTAATATCCAGTGGAAGAATTTGAGTTTCCTGTGGAACAAAGACTACTAAAGCAGATGGTTCCAGGAAGGAGGGAGATTGGGGGGTGGGGAGAGGACTGGTATACAAATGGATGGCCAATGAGAAGGAAAGAATGAGCATGTGAATCGTGACCCACCAGGGTGCCACAGGCCAGTGTCAAGTAGTCGCTAATCATGTGTTCATTCCACAAATATTAATTCAAAAATCTTGTGGTTACCAAACATTATGCTAATTTTTAGAAATAAAAGTATTAATATTATACAGCTTCACGGTTGAAGGGCTAGCTTTCCTGTAAGAATGAAAATATATAAAGCAAAATAAAGAAGTAAAACATTACTGTGACTATGAAATAGAAATAAAATGGATTTTATAAAGAGAACAGAGAGGAAAGAAAATCAGACTTCCTCAATGTAGAAAGTCTGAGCTAAATTTAACATTGGAGAAGGAATTGCCAGAGGCACAACATGGAGAAGGTCGTGCCAGGTGGAGAAAAAGACTTCACAGAATTAGGAAAGCATGAGCATGTGGCATGGGGGCAACGCAATGATTGGAGATCAAATTGCCCCAGTAAAATATCCAGGCAGGAAGCAAAATTTAAGTAGATTCAGGATACTGTCATGCTATGTTAAGGAGCTTAGAACGGTCACCTAAGGGAACAAAAGCCACCGGCGAATTTGTATAATGAGTAATGACAAAAAGGAAAGTTAGAACAGGGGATAGAGCATGAACAGGGAAGGAAGGTGGGAGGAAGAAATAGTGGTGTCTTAGACCATTAGAGCCTGAACAAGAACGCAGAAGTCTGGAAGGTTGCAGAGTATTTAAGAAGTAACCTGTTATTTCAGTCTCAGCCTAAATAAGGACTCCAAAATCACACCTCAAGAAATCACCCACAGTAAGAGATGATCTTTTCTATCAATTAAGCTTTTATAAAACATTTTGGTCAAGCACCAAAATGATAGCAAATTAAAAGTGAAGTTCAAAAAATCATCCACACTTTCTTCAGTCAGACATCACAAATTCTGCCTGGGATTAATTCTCTCCCCACTGTGTTTGAGACAAGAAGGTGAACAAATCTGGCCTTAAAGTTGTGATTCTCCTGTCTCAGCCTCTCAAATGCTGGGGTTATAGAGAATGTGTCCCTAGAGCTGGTAATTTCTCTATGAAAAGTGTTTTTTATAGCTTTATTATGCTACTGTATAATTCAGGTTCTTCTTGCTTACTAAGAACTTCAATTTACAATTAGTTAGAAATTGTAGAAGAGGGTCAGCAAGACAACTCAGCAGGTAAAAGCACATACTACACACCCCTGATTCCTATTGTCAGTCCTATAACCTCAGGTGGAAAGAGATAAACAACTCCCAATAGTTGTCCCTAATCTCTATATTTGCACCATGGCACTGTATGCTCCCCCCCCAAATTAATAAAAATAAAATCTGAACTGCTAAAACATTAGCAAATAAAAGTATGGAACAGTAGTATTTCATAATATTTGCCAAATCTTAGTCATCTTCATTGAAACACAAAAACATGGAAACAAAGTTCCGTGTGTTGAATAATGCCTAGCATAAAACTGTGACATATTACCATTTAAATTTCAGGATATTATCCTTCTTTCTCTATAAAAACTTATGATGTAAACTTACTTATATGCACTTTTTAATTATAGTATGGTTTTTGGAGAAACAATTCACACAAGGTAAACTAATGTCAATGCCTATCAATCTAGGGATATGGAAGGAATGACAATTTGTTTAAGAACTCAAATTAAATTTAGCATCACATTCAGCATAGATATCTTGCATTATGGTGAATATAGGGCAAATTCAGAAGAATTCATTGGATTGTAAATCTTATATTGATCAGTATCTTTCTTCCATGTATTTTGTATTACAGTTGTTAAGAACTGTGAGGATGACTTTTACAATATAGGTGTGTTCTGGAGAAATGACCTTTGATAAATCTTACACCAAAAATGTTAATCTCATCTAAGCTTGTTGATAATGTTAAACAATCTACAAGGCCCTGATTTCTTCTTGTAACCTAAACATAGAGTTCATGACCTTTCCTTGGCCTTGACACAAAATAATGTATGAATGTATGTGTGTGTATGTGTATGGAGTTTTACATATCAAACACTGCAAATAGTTGATATTTGTTGAAAGCAACAAATTTGTGTCAAAAAAATCAGATTGGATTAAACCGATAACATGTTTCAATTGTGTATGTGCTATTGTAGGTCAACATAGCTCAGAAAGGACAAAATCATCTGATAAGGGTCAATTTTTGTGTCCCCATTTCATGTTGAATATACTGCTTCAATAAAAGAAAGACTGAACACTTACTTGTTCAAGAGAATAGTTCCTAGAGTAATTTGAAGGAACAGATGTACAAATGACTTCTGCAATATGGACATAACTGGGCTAAAAGCTTTTGAAGTTGTTCTAGCATAGTTATGCCAATGTAAGGATTTAAGAATGCACTCTGTTGGTTGACACAGGTGCACTTACACACATGCAGGCTATACACCCATACACAATAAAAATGATAAACAAAATATATTTTTTTAAAAAAGAATGCACTCTGATGCACAAGCATGACAAACTCTGAGAAATGGAGACATTTTTGTTGCTCTCCAGTTTCAATAAAATGCCTTGTGTTTATGGCCTCCCCCACATGAATGTCTTCCAACCATCTCCCAGCAAAATCAGGAACTCTTTCTCACATAGTACTGGAAAATCTGCCATGAATGTTGAATAAGTTATTTATCTTGGTTTGTTCCCTCTGATACACTGTGTGCGTTCTTGTCTTTGCCTACAGTATATGATGGAGATTTTTGCAAGAATGCATAATAAATATTTCCTGAATGAACACATGAGGAAAATGTAGCCATACTTCTAAAACATTCCTTGGATAGCATATTACCTACTTATCAAGTAATAGATAATATAAAAAGTAACTCATTCTCTGAAGGATACATTACAATTTTTAGGATGTCTTTTTTTAGTGGAAATGTGAGGGTCTTCTTGGCAGGGAAATAATAAGTGAAAAGGGATCTTCCTTCTATGTCACACATGTATGTGGTCTATGGTGTAAAAATGACCTACGATGTCTTATCATTTTTTGAGGAAGGGACCTGTGAATAAGTACTTTATAAAACAAAAACATAAGCAAGAAAACATAGAACAAAACAAAACAAAAAGACCAAACAGACAATAAGTTCATCGTATTGTCCACCTTTGCTTCATGTACCATTTACACTAACTCTAGCTCTCATTTACCAGCACAGCTAGGTTTAGAGCTACCTGAGCAAACAAGACATAGTGCAAACAAGAGATGGTAAAGAAAAAATTGAAATCATTTCTTTGAATTCTGACTTTAATAGTTAAGACTGTTTGAGAAGACAATGATTTGTGAATAGTATGATCAAAGCGCATAATACAGTAAAGATACTAGATTGCTATGCCTCCATTTTTTAAAAAGCTTAAAAAAAGGATAATGGAGGGCCCCTGAATACCTGCAAGAGGTAGTTTTACTAAAATGATTTACATATTATATCGACAAAGACTCAGATCTAGTAACATTCAGACTGAATGATAAACCAAAAGTGAATAGTTTTCTAGATAATCAAGGATGTTGTCCTTAGATACTGAGAACTGTTAAATAAAGATCTAATTATTCAGTTTTTACATACAGGAGGAACATTTCACCAAGACTACTCCCATCACTTCTTTTGTGACTTTATATGAGATGGAGCACTGGCTAAGGACAGTTCCAGGTTTTATCAGTGTATGTATGTGACAGTGACCTGGAAATCAAATAGCTCTTAAGTCATAGTTCATTTGAGCTTTAGATGGACCAGAAGTGAACAGTGATGCTTTTTGTTCAGCACTGTGCAAAAAAAGATGCCAGTTTCAATTTCTGGAATGTGTACATCCATGGACATAATCTTACCACATTCATCTTGCCATTCAGAGACATTTTCTATCTTCTATAGGGCAAAGCAAGGTGACAGTTTTAGGGGCTCGTAGGACTGACGGCAGACAGCCAGTACTAATTTCAGTGACCATTCTCTCCTTTGACTTAATGTGGTTGCACAATGGAGCTTATTTCTGTAGAAGAAATGTTCATTGCTCATCAACCCTACAGCAGCTTTGCTTTCATAATATCCAATTTAAGCTAGGAAGGTACTTCTGCTATAAAGCTGTATAAGCATAGATAAATTAGAAAAAAGCATTCTAGAAAAGACAAAGCCTGGTTCCAACTGGCCAGCATAATGCCACTTCTTCCTAGATATTGCTGGGAGAGTAAAATGAAAATTGGAATAAAGAAATGAAGGCAACACAAACAGAGCAGTAGCAAAAGGGGAACCTTCAAGAGCAGTGCTGTAGAAATCAGTAAAGAGGATAAAGTTGGAAGCTTGGAGGTGAGCCTGCACTTCTTTAACTTGTGGAAGAACAGTACAAGAACATAAACTCTTTTTTTTAACTTTTACAAAAACTTTATTGAGAATGTCATACATGCACATAAGGTATTTTGATCAAATTTATGCCCACTCCCTCCCCTCCAACATTCCTCCCTCTGAAGAGGTAACCCTAACATCTTTTAAGGATTAAATACACGCTCCCAAATACTTTTTGACATTTTTGGCCTTTGGAACAGAGTTTGTTGCTAATAGGCCCAAGGACATTGTGACACTTAGCCCAGAAACTGGCTACATTTCTTTGGAGTCTTTTTACCCTAACTGCCTAGCCAATTCCTACCTTCTATTCTTATCATACCATCCTCTGAAGGGGTTACCCCAATTACCAATAGGGAATAGGGACACAGACTGCTCTGGCTACTTCCATGCTGTGCTGGATAGCTTTAGTGTCAACTTGACACACCTGGGTTGAGGGAGCCTGAATCGGGAAATTGCCTCTATTGGACTGGCCTGTGGCCATGTCTGAAGGGCATCTTCTTGATGAGTGATGTGGGAGGGCCCAGCCCACTGTGGGTGGTGCCACCCCTGGGCAGGTGGGCCTGTGTTGCATAAGAAAGCAGGCTGAGCAGGGGCCAAGGGAGCAAGCCTGTAAGCAGCATTCCTCCATGGCCTGTGCTCCAGCTCCTGCTTCCAGGTTCCTGCCCTGAGTTCCTACCTTGGGCTCCGTGATGAACTGTGACCTGGCAGATGTAAGACAAATAAACCCTTTCCTCCCCAAGTTGGTACTGGTCAGAGTGTTTTGTCACAGCAATGAAGAACAAACTAAGACACATGCTGAACAGGGATATAGGGTGAGGCAATTGGAGACCCTCTTCAGTGGTTCTATCTAAAAGACTCCCATATTGCATAACTCTTGTCTCTAAGGGGGAAAAATAGGGCTGGAGGGATAGTGCAGCTGTTAAAGGCTAAGGCTAACAACCAAAACAATATTTTTTATTAAAAGAAATTGCTTTTAGGCCAAAGAGCATAGCCTTCAAAAATCAATTCTGAGTATTCCTGTACACATGCAGCCTTATGTTTTAGGACACCCTGACAGTGGTTATTTTTCTGTATAGGCCTAATTCTGAGCATACAAAACCTAATGTTTAAGCATGAGACAGGTGAGTGGATAGAAAGAGGGCTCAGTGTATATAGCTCTTGTATGACTTGAGTTCAGTTCCCAGCACCCAGCTGTAGCTCAACCTGCAGGGAATCTTATGCGCTCTTATGGCATAAAGGTACCTGTACTCATGTGCCCAAATCTCCACACCTCCATACATGCACAGAGAGAGAGAGAGAGAGAGAGAGAGAGAGAGAGAGACATATATATAAAATTGCAAATAAAATGCAAACGAAACAGGTGGAAATTCAGTGTTTTAGTTGTAATAATTTGGGCATTCACCTGAGGGACTATATGAGCTTTGTGGATTTTAGCTTCCAGATAAGGTTACATAGAAAACTGTGTTTTGGTATCTTGTTTTGGCTTTCATGGTGACCTGAACATTTTATCCAGAATTTATCACATTATTATAGCTGTTGTTATAATTCTGTTCAAACAAAACTCATATAAACTATTAATCAATGAAGGCACACACATATAAGGAAAAACTGCTAAATTAATTTCTTTAAATTCTTTCTCAGTAGTGTTTCAACTTTCCAGTTATTGACACATACTTGGTACTTAATAAATGGAAATAGTAAGAATATCTTAGCTCTAAGATTAATTTAAAGCCTATATGAAGCTAAATTAATGATTACTTCTTAGAATTATTAGCAGGTCATGAAAGTGATCTCTATAAACATAGATGTCAATGTTTTGATTGTCTTTTTCTTTCAAAATAATATTTGCCCTGTTAGGGATTTATGCATGGTTCTAAGACGTCCTAAAGTTGGAGAGTGCCAGTGAAGAAGGAAAATCAGAAAAGAGAGGAAGATGAGTCAGTGGAAGTAGAAGCAAAATTTAAATTTTCTTTTGCATAGAATATAAAAATCCAAGGGAATACATTTTTATGAAATTTGCGAATACCTGGGGCTGGAAAGATGGCTCAGCGGTCAAGAGCACTGGCTGCTCTTGCAGAGGATCCGGGTTCGATTCCCAGCACCCGCGTGGCAGCTTATGAACTGTCCTTAAATGCAGTTCCAGGGGAATCCAAAGCCCTCTCTGACTTCCGTGGCATTGCACAACACGGGTGTGCTCACATACATGCAGGGAATATACTCATATACATAAAATAAAAATAATAAGATAAAAATTATTTAAAAAAGAAATTTGTGAATACCTATTAAACTGCATAATCAATTTAAACAATGGTTAATATTTTCTACTACATTTATCTTCCTCTTTTCTCTCTCTTTCTTCTTTGATTCTATTTTCTCTTCCA
Organism: Nannospalax galili; assembly: GCF_000622305.1. Lineage (NCBI taxonomy): Eukaryota > Metazoa > Chordata > Mammalia > Rodentia > Spalacidae > Nannospalax > Nannospalax galili. The sequence goes on from NW_008360315.1 coordinate 3,022,939, forward strand.
CTCTTCCTCCTTCCCTCAGCGGCACCCTTCCTCCTTTCTTGCCATCCTCCTCTCTCTCATTTCTCTCTGTGTCTTTATCTTCTGCTCAGTCACTCTATATCTCTCCTTCTCTTTCTCATACAGTATCTCAGATTTCTTATATTTAAAGAAATAAATGTTCAGTAGAATGCTACAAGGCTTGCATGACATGATTTCTTACACATAGATGATTTAAATTTTAAAGGAAAGACATTCTTCTCTTTTTGAGTCCTATGTTATGGGTGTCAAATAATTTAATATTTAACTCTGTGTCAAAAAGCACGTAAGCCATGATCAATATATTAAGAAAGGAAGCTAATGTGACAGAACTTACCTGAGTTGTAGAGTGGAAAAGTCAGGAAACAGATTAGATGGTCATCACATCATCAGAGGCGTGAAAGCCATTCAGCCTGGTTCTATAGAATTCATCATTTGATGTCAGCATAAGGGGACCTACGGTCTTTTTGTCTAATGGTTTCTCTATAAATATGTGATGTAACATGACTGTGTTATTATATTAATCCAGGTTTCTTACATCCCTTTAATAACACAGATGCCTTTCTTATGCTTTCCTTTTGAACTCCTGCTTTAATGAGCATGGTACAGAACAAAAAAATTCCCTCAGAAGCAGGGAAAATGCTCATATTAAGATTCTTTAGATTAATATTTGTATTAATAAACACTTTCAGGTTTACAATTTCATGTTGGCTAAAACACTTAAAAAAGGACCAATAATATGACTCAGCTGGTAAAAGTATTAGCTCTTCAGGCCTAGGCATCTGAATTTGATCCCTGGAACTCACAGTAAGGAGAAAATCCACTTCTGAAAGTTGCTCTCTGACTTTCACAGGTGTGCTGGGGTACATACATGCCCACACTTACACATACATGCACATCACACACAATAACTCTCTCTCCATAAAATTTAAAATTGAGAAGTCTTTTATTCAATATTAGAATTCAACAAGACATGCATTTGAAGGAATAAGACACACATTCCAAGTTAGCAAGTGTTACATCAGATTGCTAGGACAGTTTCCAAGTGCAAAGCCTGATCATCATATAAGATGATCAGAAATGGAACTTAGATAGTGCAGCATGACTCACAGTACAAACAGTACATTCTATGCCACAATGACTCAAAATGCTATGTCTGTTCATGACTTATATTTTGTTTCAAAATAAATATTCTAATAATCATCCTTTTAGAAAGATGCTGTAAAAGAAGGGGATAAAATACTTATGCCATTAAGACAATATTTTATCTGACTCTCATTCGTACTTTTCAATGAAAATTGTCAGTAGTTTTCATCAAATTCCTCCAGGGTTTTATGAACTTTCAAATGATTATTATTTCTAGGAATGGAAAATGTTTCAAAATCATATTGAAACCTCAAGATTTTTTAACTTCAGACATTAGTGTCATGCGTTACAGATAGTGTGTTTAACATTTTCAGGCTGCACTGGGGTGCAAGACCAGCTTGGAAGAAACTGTCTTCTACCTGATATGCATCGGCCTTGTCTTTTATTATGTGAGGTGTTAAATTGATACAGCTCCTTCCCTTTCTTTTCAGGAATCAAGATTTGCGTCTGAAAGCTATTAGCCAGAACTTTGATTTTCCTTAATAATTATCCTCAGGGACAGACTATTTCATACTCAACTTTGCAAGTACTTGAATACTCCCTCCTCTTTGTGAAGTAACAATGCATGACCATTACAGAGAACGGAACTTTAAAATGCTGCTGTGTAATTAAAGGATTTTTTTTTTTTTTGAGTGATTCTAAATAGCTAATCTAGATCTAGATACTTAGGTGCTAAAATTTAAAGAAAATCATTGCTGGGCTGGAAGTGTAGCTCAATGGTTTAGTGCATGATTACTATGGGTATAGCCCTCGATTTGATTCTTAGTCTTACAAACACACAGACACAGAGACACACAGATGCAGACACACACATACACACATACACACACATACACATCAAAACTGTTAAATTATTGATGAAAGCTTATGTTCCTAATATCTGTTTTGTTCAAATTTTGTCTTATCAGTAACAAAATAAAACTATATATATATATAT
>NW_008360315.1:3025284-3034096 GCF_000622305.1 Nannospalax galili
TATATATATATATATATATATAAATTTAATTTGTGAAACCACTTCTCAAACATCTTTAATAATTTTTCCTAGGAAATGGTAGTTTAGTGCCTCTTGTTAAAGAGTAAACTGGGTATGTTGGAATGCTAAGTCAGAATGTGGTCACCAAATATAAACTCAGAAGGTAATTTCATCTGAAATAGGGTGTTCGTATATAGAATTGGCTAAATCAGGTTATATGGGAGTAAGGTGGACCGTTAACCAATGTTTCTGGTACCTTTATAAGAACATTACAAAAGACATAGGGACAGGCATACATGTCAGTGAAAGTCACAGAGACAGAGGCAGAAGTTTAAATCTAGCGTTGCAACTCAAAAAATGTCCTGGGTGTTTGCAATCCGCTGGATGACAAAAGGAGGTGTGGACGGATTAATTGTTCCTTCTGGGTTTCAAAGAAAGAGTGACCCTTCAGGCATGTCACTTGGACTTTTGGCCTCCACAATTGTGAGACAATAAATTTCTGTTGTTTTAAAGTCATCCAATTTGTGGTGTTTTGTTATGGAAGCCCTAGAAATTGAATGCAATTCTCCAACAATTCCAGGTAAAATATTCCATGATTTTAATATTTGCTTATTAATGATCGTTCTTAGGGGAATATTTTAGAGTAATGTTAGCACAACATAAACCTTAGTTATTTTGTGTTTGCCTGTGGGTATGTCCATGTACATGCATGCGGGAATTCCAGAGAACAATTCCTCCTTCCTCCAGATAGTTTCCACCTCTTCTTTTCTGAGGCAAGTTATCTCACTGGCCTGAAACTCATCAAGTAGCCTATGCTGGCTGACCAGGAAACCTGAGGTCTCATGTCTCTACTTTTTATACTGCAGGATTACAAGTACAGGCCATCATGTTTGACTTTATGCTTGAGTTCTGGGGATTGAACATAGGACATTATGCTTACAAGGCAATGACTTTATTGACTGAGTCATCTTCCCCAACCCAAGCACACCCTATTAGTAAAAATAAAGTTTTAACTGTTATTTATATTATGAAAGCATCAAGATGCAAAAATAGAAATATCTTATAATTTATGACTCTAAATTGACATATGTATGCATTTTTGCCCAAATCAGAATAAGCAAGCAAAAGTTCAATTATCAAATATCAATTTTGGCTTGGTTGTAGAAACATGAGCACAAGATTAATTATATTGTTTGCCACATTACTTTTGGCATTTTTGGTCTTTCTGAAACAGGATCTTCCTCTGTCCTTATACATAGCTCCAGCTGATCTGGAACTCACAGTGTAGACCAGGCTGTCCTCAGTCTCACAGAGACTTGCTTGCCTCTTCCTCGAAGTGCTGAGGTTAACAGTATGTACCACCATGCCTAGCTTACTTTTGATTTTTTTAAAAAAATATTATTTTTATTTTATATGTATGAGTGTATTGCCTACATGTATGTGAGTGTACCCATGTGGTGCAATGCTGTGGAAGTCAGAAGAGGGCTTCAGATTCCCCTGGAACTAGAGTTAAGGACGCTTCATAGCCGCCATGTGGGTGCTGGGAATCGAACCCGGGTACTCTGCAAGAGCAGTCAGTGCTCTTAACTGCTGAGCCATCTCTCCAGCCCCGCTTTTGACTTTTAAAATCTACATTTAATATAACCATCTTAGCATTTTAGAAAGTATAACCCATGCTTCTGTTTTCATTAAATGACATCTTTTAGAAACATAATTTTTAGTGTATAAAACATTCTGCACTCCTCTTTCACTTATTTCTGAAAAGGAGCCCAACAAACATTACAAACTGAGAGTAGTTTGAGAGTAAATATTATTTCTTCTAACTTCGAGTAGAAGAAATAAATGGACTCACAATAAATCATGTGTCCAGGTTAGACTCACCACAGAATGGGTCACAGAACTTGTAAACCTCTTACTTTCTCTTTTCTCCCTTAGGCATTAAAGAGCAAGTTGATTATCACTTGTTAAACCCATTCTCCTACTACAAATATATTGTCAATTAATAGGTTCCCACAACTTTTAAGGGTAAAGCAGCACTTCAGCAAAGGTGCCTTTGCTGGTCTGAGTACCTTCTCTGTGAAGACTGTATGTGTGAAAGGGTATTGACCGAGAGCTCTGGGGGTTACTGATGAGATACAGCAGTCAGGGTGAAAAAAAACATTTTTCATTTAATAAACACTCCTGAAAGGGTTGTCACTGCAAGCCATATTTATAGGTGCAGCTCTGATAGTTCTATTTTCTTTGAGTTCTGCTTCTATAAAACTTCCTTAATCAGCTGGAATTGGTTATGTGACTCTGGTGCCATAAATCTCATAAAGGGGTCAGAAAATAAACCCTATTTCAGTGGCATCCATGATATGTGTTATAGATATTGTAATGAGGGACACTGGAGAGCTTTCCAAAGCATTCATGAACTGAGCAAACTGAGACTTAGTGTTTAGATTTTGTGATGATTCAAAATATTAAAAATGAGATGTTTTATTTTTCTGGGACAGCCTCAATTGATATTATCCAATGAATAGTATTTTCAATCACTTAGTCTCTTAATTATTTGTATTTATGTGTATGCGTGCCTGCCTGAGCTATGTGTACTACATGCATCACAGGGCAGATGAGAGCATTGGATTCCCTGGAACAGGAGGTACAGGTGGTTGTGAGCCACCATTTGGGTGCTGGGAACTGCACCTGGGTCTTCAGTAAGGATAGTGAGCTCTCTTAATCTTGGATACATATTTCCAGTATCACAGTCACTTTTTCTCTTGATATTTCATTCTTGTGGGTTCTCATTCAAACTTGCCATATCTGTAAAAATTGTAAGAGAACATTAACATGTATTTTGTATGGAGAATGAGATGTTTTAAGAATGAGATGGTTTAAGGAGTCTCTAAAATTAGAGCACTGAGCTTCTTGAAAGCCTTATTCAAACTGAAGTGCAAGAAATTTGTCTTTTGTTTCCTCATATAGGCCCTACATTCAAGACCAGTTTCCAAATATTGTAGAGGATGTAGATTTACTGTATTTTCTGTAGATGCAAACAGTTTTGTCAAATACTGTGTCAAGACTCAGACTTTTTGCTTTTTATCTTTCTAATAAATAAATATTATTCTAGAAGTGAAAAAAAACACTACAGAAATTTCTCTCCCTGTCTCGAATTTATTAAGCATACTTCTATTATGTTGGTTCAGTAAACATGGTAGCATATGAGCTGTGCTGTCAAAGAACAATGCTTTAACAGATGAAGAAAAATGGACACATCACTTAGCTTCTTTGAGCCTCTTGATGTTACTGTCACTATAAGATAATGGGAATGTCTATTTCTTTAGGTAACAGGAAGGATACACACACACACACACACACATACACACACACACACACACACACACACACACACACACACGATGGTTAGCTTTGAAATGTCAAATTTCTACAGTCTAGAATCACCAAGGAAGAGAATCTTAATGAGAAATTGTACAATTAGGTTGCCCTGTGGGCATGTGTGTAAGGGTTTCTAGATTGTTAATTGACCCAGCTTAATATGGTGGCATCATTCACCAGGTTGAACCCTGAACTGTACAAGAGTGAAGAAAGCTAGCTGAGCAAAAAACAAAACAAAGTAAAACCAACCAACAAACAAAAACAGCAAGCAAGCAAGGAGCCATGTGTTTATTTTCTATCTGCTCTTTCTTTACGTTCCTGCCTTGACTTTCCAACAACAATGGATTGTAACCTGAAATTCTAAGCTGAATAAATCCTCTCTTCTGTGATTTGCTTTTTGTCAGAGTATTTTTCACAGGAAAGGAAGCGAAACTAGTCTATAAATCAATAAATGAAAATAAAGATCTATATAGTTCATATTATGTACATTACATTTTGTGCAGACAAATACTATAGTCAATATACATATGTCGTAAACTCTATTACTACTGTAATATTATTCAGTATCCCAAATTCACAAAATAGTTGTCATTAATTTATAGTAATACCATCACTAAAGCAAAGTTTCTGGTATTTTTTAAAGTATGTTTTGGTTAGTTATCATATGAAAAAGAAACCTTTGGAAAAAGAAATATTTAATAGATTGAAATTTCTTGTGTCTAACTCATGGGTAAAATGATTATATATTGAAGGACATTTAAATATTATTTTGTTTTCAAATATAAAGACATTTACCTTTGCCTTCATCCTTTCACCACAGGGGAAAATTGTAGTGATTTTCACACAGTGTTGTGGCAAGCTGTCATGTGTGCTTAACTATTTTCAAAACAAACACAAAAACTTTAAAGTTATTTTCATATACCTACAGCTCCAAATGTGCTTAAAATTTGTAACTGAAAATGACCATCTACCACAATTAAGTGATTTTTGTCTTCATCACAGTCCTTAAAGTTTGGTTCTGGATTATTAAGATAGTGTTTATATTTTATGAATTTATGTATTTAAATGTGGACATTAATTTTTCAGGTTCTTGTAAACTCTGTTATATTCTATCAATATAGAATTATTCCAGGATTTATTTTTATTACAGATATTATTTTAACTTTCTCCCAAGAGTTTGTTACTTTGTCCCATTTTTCTCAAGAGAATTACCTTCAGAAATAGTATTTAAAGTTCCATTAATAGATATTGTTACTGTTCATCATAATAAATACAAATATATAAATACATATTAAGAGAATTTTAAATAACTTTAATAGTAACATCCTTTGTAGTTAGAAAAGAGCACAGAATATTCTGGTTCATTTATTATGCTTTTTTGATTCAGGTGCCATTATACTTACCAGAGAAGATTACAGACATGAAACAAAAAATCTGTAAGTATGAGTTTTAAATTGTTCAGGTATTATTTTGTGAAATTATTAATATTTTATCATAGTATTCTGTTTCTAAGAAACAAAATAGGCATAGAATTGATCCTGCTTTCCTGTTTTCATACTTGAATATAGATATAATGGATTTAATTAATATCAGGTCACAGAAAGTTTTCTACCATTACATTATTACACCTTTCACCAATGATTAGTTAAATTTTTATCAATTTATTGACTGCAACTTAGTTTTGAAACCAGAGCTTTGAATTATCCCTCAGCCCTCATCATCAATTTTGTAAAGAATTGTTAACTACTAAAGTCAAGTAACAGCTATTAATCCTGTGGGGGAAATCCCTGTAACCTTAAGGCTCTTCTGGTTTCCTAGAAGGAGGAATTTCCTTGGGTGTGTTCCTAACAGAACACAGGGGTACCCTGGTCTCCTTTAGATGTAGCCTGCTCAGGAGGCACAGTGCTTAGATGTTGATGTCCTCCAACACACAGAAGTATTCATTCATTGATTTTCTTGTTGGATGGTTGACAAACCTTTACTATGTGTGTAAAAAATTGATTCTCTGGTGATAGAAAATTGCTTAAGGAAGATTTGGCTTTGTGCAGTTTCTGAATTGACAAACCATTTCTCTTACCTGGATTGAGGTAGAGGTAGTCCAGTCTTCCCCATGATGTCTTGAAGGAGCCTCAGCCAGGTTGGACATGCGAAGTAGGAAAGAGGGAGCAGTATTATGAAAGAGCAGTATGATACACTTGTTAATCAGGCGTTTTCTGCTCTCAAAATGCCCAGTAGTTTTGTCAAAGATACTGATAATTTTCCAGTAGTGGACAATTCAAAAATCAAAGATCTAGGGGAGTTTTACACAGACAGACTTTATTATGTACACACATACACACACACACACACAAACACACATATTTGAAAATTTACATATATATTTGAAAATTTACATATATATGTGAATTTTTGTAAAACAAATGACTTCCTTTCTTGGGTTTTCATAACTCTTCTGTTATTTTCTGAACAGCCTAATAAAAAGGAATGTTTATAAGATGCTTTAAAAAGATTGTATTCACAGAGGTGACATAGGGTTACTGGAACTGAACAGAGGCATTTGACTACCTGGGGAATGATTTAGATTTCCATCAGGATTTGCATAGGTTTTCCTTACGAGTTTACTGTTGATTTTGGTAACAGAGAAATCCAAGATGGCAAAAGAGTCATTTTTTCCTACCTTTAAAAAATATATTTATTGTGGCATTTTCTCTAAGTGAAAAACTGCAGTCACTCAGTAAATGAGTTGCATTGGGACATTCTTTTAATTCTGTGGGGTCTTTGGACTTTATATCACCTTGCATTTCTTGGCAGTGCCAAGGAAGAAATATTTGCTACATGTGAATGTTAGGGAAGAGATATATTACAAGGGCAAATAAGACAAAAGCTGGGTTCTCATGAGGCAGGTGCTTCCTGTCGCTCTCATTCTGCTAATAACTGTGTCCTATGTTTTGCTATCCTGTGTCATCAGCATCAAGGCTAAATCCTACAGGCCTCAGGGATCTGCATTCATTCTGTTGAGAGTTGTGAGATGCATTAATCTATGGTTATAACAATAATTCATTAAGAGTCATTTTAATGTGATAATTATTCAGTAGAAAACTAATATTACCTTCTCCCTATGTCTTGTGAACTGTGTAGCCTCAGGTACCTAAGCCTAATGTCAATATCAACTATGGTCTCCATTGGAGGAAGTGGGCCTTAAATCCAATTAAAGATTTGTTGGATACTCTCATAATATTTGTGCCACTATGCATATATTTATTAACATAGCAATCAATTGGAAAAACTGTGATTGTTCCATGCCCGTATTAAAACTTCTTTTATCGTTATTTGTAAAACTTGAAGGAAGGCAACCCAAAGAGGAAAATTGTAATTTAAAACACACGAAGCACTGTGAGCTAAGGATTTTTATTTCTTATCATTTTAAACATATCACAGTTAATTTGAGCATCATTCCTTTCTTCCACTGCAATGGGAAATGTGGAGTGGGCATCTTGTCTGTGAGTTGATAAATTTTTATAATTCTTTCTAAATGTAGATCAGCATTCAACATTTAAATTTTATCCTTCCCAAAGCATAAAATATAGTGTTAAGTACCTAAGGTTAATGGTTTTTCTGGCATCCATTCTGCCAGCACATTTTCAGTTGTTTTTTCATGTGTCACAACCATTCTCCACATTTAGAGTCACTAAGACTTTGTGTTCCTTATATATATTCTAGATAGTTATCGTCTGTCAGATATGTAGCTGATGATTTTCTCCCACCCTGTGGGCTTCCTCTACACTCAACTAGTTGTTTTCTTTGCTGTACAGATGCTTTTTAGTTAAATGAGGTCCCATTTGTCAATTATTTTCCTTAATTCCTAAGTGACAGGTTTACACTTGAATTAATAGAGTTATACAATATTTTACTTGGTATAAACCCTATAAGACATAAAATTAGATGAGGTTTTAAACTTTAAAAAATATCCCATTTCATTATTAAAATACACAGTTCATACAGAAAAATTCATTTTTAATACAATTGACATTAAGATGCATATGCATTTCTAATCTCTATATATCTGATTATTACTAGTCACAGTCCATTACTTTCTGAGCTCCTTAGCACCTGAGTATGAAGTCATCAGGTACATTTCAGTGGTAATGTATTTCACATCTACTAATTATTAAGGAGCAAATTTTCATGTTTTGAAGAATATTTTTTTAATTTTTTAAATTAAAAAATTTTTTTTTCTTACATCCACTTCCCAGATAGCACCCTCCCATAGCCTCCCTCCTCCCACTAGAGCCCTTATACTCTGATATCCCTGTTACTGTCTGTTGGGTTGTCAACACCCTCAGTCATTCCCCACTACTTGCCCTTCTGGTGAATCTAGTCAACCTACCTAGAGGTCGTTGTTTTAGGAGGGTCAGCTGTTCCTCATCTAGTGGTATTCAGTTGTCAATATTCCTATGGATAAGATTGGGGTCTGCTGTTCACTTTTCCCAGTTCTATGCTGGGCTACTATCTGGGCGTCCCTTTGGCCACCCTAGCTAACAACTCAAAAGAAGGTATCACCTGTCTGGCATTGTTGCTTGTTATGTAGCCTTTAGCTATACATACGAACTCTTATGAAGTTATATTGGCCCCTTTAATCTTTGGTTATACTTTACTTTTGGATGTTTAAGGCCATAGAGTTGGTCCAGAAAAACCAATTTATTTTTACTCTTAAGGTCGTTTGAGGATCTGTTCCTGAGGGGTCACATGGGCTTGGGAGGAGCCCTGGCTCCTTTCTTTTACCAGTTCTGCCTATGTGAAGATAAGTCAAAGGTCTTACTTGACCATGGTTGACTTCACTTGGAAGCATGGAGGAAATGATTCCTCTGTGTTGACCCTCCTCTTTGTAGAATGGACACTGGTTCAAGTCCATCTGGTGAGGTCTCCTCGGTCTCCTTGAACAAGAGGACAGGTAGCCCACCACCATTATAGGACATTTTGAGAGATGCTCATAGTCCCCTGGAACTAGTCGACCTAGGAGGGCAAGGAGCAAAAACTGTCCTTTATGTCCCCCTGACCAAATTATTATAGGCCTCAAATTATGTCTGTTAAACATGCAAGAAGGTTAATTCCTCCAGTCTGGTATTTTTAATTACTGTGTGTTATGTAGATAAATCTTGGACAAAGACCAGTTGTTCTCAGATAAACCTTACCTAAACATGTATTTCTTGATCTGCTATGTATAATTTTTCAGTAGGGTGTAGGAGTAATATGGTTCCCTCTGGTTTTCAAAACTAGCTAGGCATTGTTTATTTCTCGCATTGTCTTACCCCTTCAACATGGTTTTCCAACTTAAGGTGCCTCCATTTCCCCACTTTCTCCCTTAATAATACCCTTCTCCTATGGTCCTACCTCTCTTGAGCTCCTTCTTTCCCTTTATCCCCTAGGTTCCTTGCAT
>NW_008360315.1:3035077-3061870 GCF_000622305.1 Nannospalax galili
AGAGTTTCAGGTTTTACGTTGAGGTCTTTGAACCATTTGGAATTGACTTTTGTGAAGGGTGAAAGATAGGGGTTTAGTTTCATCGTTTTACAAGAGGAGATCCAGTTTTTCCAGCACCATTTGCCGAACATGCTGTCTTTCCACCAGTGAATATTCTTGGCCCCTTAGTCAAATATCAGGTGGCTGAAATTGCAATTTACTCATATTTCGGTCTTCAATTTCGTTCCATTCATCTATGGGTCTATTTTTGTGCCAGTACTGTGTTGTTTTTATGACTATAGCTCTGTAATACAGCTTGAAATCTGGTATAGTAATCTTCCCAGCATTGCACTTAGTGCTCAGGGTTGTTTTGGCTATCCGAGGTCTTTTGCGCTTCCTTATGAATCTCTGGATAGTTTTTTCCAATTCTTTGAAAAATGTGTGTTTTACTTCTGACGTCACTTTTCTTTCTTTGAAAAATATCATTTTTGTTGTCTAATTTTGTTTTTAAATATATGTCACTCAAGAGACAAATAGATAAAACCATCACACACACACACACACACACACACACACAAAACAACACACACACACAGTGGGGTAATATATGTTTCTATAGGTTTGAATAAGTAAAAAATTATTTTATTTTTGACAACATAGATAACACTGGATGACATTATGCCAAATGAAATAGTCCAAACACAAAGAGACCAATGCTGCATTTTCTCACTTATGCATCAGATCCACAAATGGAATTCATAAGAACAATGAGTAAAATGGTGGTGCCTAGATTCTGGAGGCAAAGATGATGGTAAGATGTTAGTCAAAGGATACAAAGCCTTCTTTAGGAAAAGCAGAACTTTTCCAGATTGACTTTAATTATGCATTTATAGAAATTCTTCTTTCCCAGATTCTAGACCTCAATTGTATGTTCACTGTATTCATGTTCATTGTGACTTTACACAGGTAATTATTTAATAAGAAGTGTGGAAGACAGGCTTGAGCCTAGGGTGATATTGCAACTCTCAGGGTCACATGGTTTCCAGGAATCCAGGCTCTGTAATCTGAAACCCAGTATGCTAATGAGGCATCCTACCCTCTATTCTATGATAGGATGTTAAGTCTGTTATGGTAATAGGATGATGCTAATAAGGTATCCTACTTGCTGTGCTGTGATTGGACCACTACCCCTATATAAGCTTGTGCCTTCCGGCAATAAAGCAGACCTGTGTCACTGAAGCTGGTCTCCTGTGTCTGAATGCAGCTCCACTGACACAGTCTCCTCACCAGCCCTGGGGTCAGGGACCGGGCAGAAGCAGCAATGACAGGAGGCAGCACAGGGCAAGCAGAAGAGCTGCTTCAGCACTAGGTGAGCAGAAGAGCGGCATCAGCCCAGGGCAGGCAGAAAAGCGGCCTCAGCCCAGGGTGAGCAGAGGAGCACCCTCGATGCCCATGAGAATGAAGGAGCAGCACCCACAAGAATGGAGGACTGGCCGCCGCTGGTGGTGACCGCAGCTGGTGCCCAACGTGGGGCTCGAAAAGCCCGACCCCATGAGCCTGTAAACACTTTGGGCTCCCGATGCCCTCTTTGCCAGTGATTCTTCTGTGGGCACTCACCACTTTTGTTCTTCTGGCTCGCTGTTTTTGTTTTGGCGTACCGCTCCTGTCTTCACCAATCATTTCCTTAAATGGTTCCTGAGTCCCTTTGGGTATGTCTTGCAGGGTGAGTGACCTCCAGTATGGGGAATAGTCATCCAGTTGCTGCCAGTCCCTGCTCTGCTGCACTGGCTTCTCTCCTCAGGAGTAGGCAAATTAGGGTAACAGAAAAGGATGTAACTAAGGTTTTAGATGAAGCACTAGCTCTTGCCATCTGGTTTACAGATTCTTGTTACTGGGATCCTGAACAGTGGGCTTGTACTTTATTCTTGGCCCAGTGTAGAAAAGGCAGGGAGGGATGTGCACAGTCTGGGCTGTTCTACCCCATTGTGGCAGCCATTCTGGCCTCCCTTTGGGGGGTTCCCCCTGAAGCCCCTGAACAGGACAATCCCCTATTAAAGGAGATAGATGAGCAAATAAAACAGGATGCTGGGGATGGCCTGTTCCAGGCATTTCCAGTTAAAACAAAACTAATGGATTCTTGTTCTGATAAAACTATGACTGTTAATGATGATATAAAAAATGAGGAATTGGGGTTTGAGAGCTCCCCTGATGAAAAACAGGAAGTCAAGATTGCCTCTTCCCCACCATTACGGGTCATTGGCTACCCTCTGCCATCTTGTATTGGCTTTGATGAAAATCGGGAAGTTAAGGCAGCCTCTGCTCCACCATTACAGGATGATGGTTACTTTCCACCATCTTGGACTAGCTTTAAGGAAGTTCCACTCCAGTCCATCTACCTCTCCCTTCTGGAGGAGGACTGGAAGCCCCTCCCACCTAGGCCCCTCTTCTATAATACAATGGGAGATTTTCCATAATTTTTCCCAGTTACCATCAATCAGGGACTACAGAACCCTAATGTCTGGAATCCATATTCTCATGATACCTTAAGGAAGCTACATAAGGCAGCAGTTGAGGATGACATTTGCTCCCCCTTGTTTGGTCAGTTATTAGATACAATCAGTGATTCAGCCAATACCCCCTATGATTGGCAGAATATCGCCCGTGCCTGCTTACAGGGAGGTGATTTTCTTTTATGGAAAGCTACTTATCAAGATGAATGTGAACAACAGGCAGAGTGCAAAAGAAATGCCAACGTCCAAAACATTGGAATTGATGCTCTAGTAGGACGCAGCAATTTTGAAACCCCCTAAGCTCAGGCACAGGGACCTCCCCACTACTTTGAGCAACTATGGCTTTGTGTGCTTCATGCTTTTTGAAGTATGCCGAATCGCGGTGGTACCAAATTAACCAAATTAATACAAATACCAGGCCAGACTTTCTCTGAATTTGTTCAGAGATGCCAACAAAGTATAAATAGAAAGATAGTCAACAGGGAGCTGCCGATGCCTTGCTCAAGGATCTTGTATATGAAGGCTGCTTTACAGAGTGTCACCTTGCCATAGGACCTGTTAGTCACAAGAATGTCTCCGAATGGATTCTGGCCTGCTGAGATGTAGGGACCACTCAGGTCCATGCCGCAGCCCTTGCTGAGGCACTGGCTGCTCATCAGCCTCAGGCCAAGATGGAAAAAGGCAAATGTTGGGCCTACGGGGGATAGGGCCATTGGTCACATATCTGTCCTAATAAGATTATGAAAGAGGCCAAAAGGAGCCAGGTTGCCCCTTCAAAATGCCTGAGATGCTGCAAAGGCTTTCATTGGGCAAGAGAATGTAGGTCTAAGGTGGATACAGATGGTAAACCCATACAAAAGGTACCCTTAAATGGACAATGGGGCACCTCTCAGGCCCACCCCAAAGAGAGGAAGTAAGGGAATACACCCCCCCCCACTTCCAATGGATGATACCTATTGATTTGCATAAGCCTAGGATGCAACTTTCCCTTGATGGCCATAAGTTTAAAGGCCTAATTGATACAGGGGCTGATATTACTGTGATCAGACAGGAAGAAGCCTTGTCTCATTGGTACCATAAGCCTGGACCCCCTATACAAGGTGTTGGGGGTTTACAAAATACTTTACAGGTACAATGTCCCATGGTCTGGACTGACCCAGACAGCAATACAGGAGCTATTAAACCACTCCTAGCTGCAGGGCTTCCCCATAACCTGTGGGGGAGAGATATCCTCTGCAATATAGAGGTTGTTCTAACTACCAATGACAAAGCCTTTTATGACAATTGCATTGTAGACTAGCAGTTAGTTAATATCCCCTACCCTTACCCCCAATTCTAACGGCTACTGCTCCGCTGCCCAAGATGCCCCCATCAGACTAACATGGGACACTAAAGCTCCCATATAGGTGGAGCAGTGGCCTCTTCCTTCACATAAATTAGCTCATTTGATCTCCTTGGTCCAGGAACAGTTATCCTTGGGTCATATTGAGCCCTCACTTAGTCCTCATAATTCCTCCCATTTTTGTTATACAAAAGAGGTCAGGAAAGTAGAGACTTTTACATGATTTAAGGGCTATTAATGAGCATATGAAGCCTTTAGGGACCCTTCAAATGGGAATGCCTCACCCTACCACTATTCCCAAAGAGTGTGCAATTATTATTATAGATATTAAGGACTGTTTCTTTTCTATTCCTCTTCATGATGATGATATGCCCTATTTTTGCCTTCTCTATACCTGACACTAACCATAACCTTCCAGTTCAACACTATCAATGGAAGGTTTTGCATCAGGGCATGAAAAACAATCCTACTATCTGCCAATATTATGTGGCCCATGCCTGCAGACCTTTGCTGACTGAGGTTTATGTTTTACATTATATGTATGACATTCTTATCACCCATAAGGATCCTAAGATCTTACAAGGAGCTTTTCAAAAACTAAACAAACCTCTAGGCATTAGGTCTTACTATTGCAGCAGATAAAATACAGTAACATGCCCCTTATACCATTTTGGGCCACTCTATTCAAGATGTCATCTGACCCATAGATCCTGTTCTTACCTTACTAGATGAGATTACACATTCAGAGGCACAAACTCTCTGTGGCAACATCAATTGGATACGGGGCTTCTTACCCATGTCTAAAGAAGAGGTTATACCACTCTTTGACCTCTTGTGGGGTACTGATGTGGTCTCCATTCCCTGTAAGATCTCTCTGGAAGCACAAGGTGTCACAACAATCAATTCTCACCTGTCTGAAGCATTTGTAAATAGGATACAGCCAAAGTTGCCCATCCAAGCACTAGTTATTCCTACTAAAAACACCCCTTTGGGAGTGTTCTGGCAGACCCAGGGCCCCCTGATATGGGTCCACTCTTTATGGAGTCAACTTTGCAAGGTCACCCTGGCTATTGAGTCATGGGCTATGCTAGCCCTTAAACTTGTCCATACCTCTCGCCTTCTATATGGCCATGAACCCGAATTGTTGGTTCTTCCCCTTCCATTTCACATGCTACAGTCATTGTTCCTTGACAACCCTGGCTTCCACACGCTCCTACTACTCTATCAGGTGAAATATGACAATCATTATCCTAAACATAAACTCCTTCAAGGAATAAGACTGCTTCCCCTGTCCCTATTTCCCCAGGCATTCCAAAAGCGTAACCTTCTTCCTAAGGCTCCCCTAATCTTTACTGATTCTAGTAAATGCAAATTTGGTTATGTAATTTACCAGGAAGGACAACTCTCCTCACATAAGGTTTTCCCTTTCCAGGGATCTGTACAGCTCAGAGAGCTTTTAGCCATGTTACAGGTCTTTCAGGATCTCTCCAAAACTCCCTGTAATATTTTTTCTGACAGTGCTTATGTAGTTTAGACTCTACAACATCTGGCCTTTGCAGCTTTCTGGCCCTGCCAGAACCCCCTTGATTTGTTACTCTCTTCATTACAACTATTACTCCAGCAGCACTCTGCCCCTTGGTATATTCAACACTTGCGGTCTCATACAAATCTCCCAGGGCTTCTGGCAGAGGGCAACAGTGCCATTGACAAACTGGTCCTGAGCACCACCCTAGACTCCATCCTAATTCAACAAGCTAGAGACTTACACACCCGCTTACACCTTTCTCCCCAAGCTGTACATAGGCTCCTCCCTACCTTGCTGATTCAGAGCTGTAAACATTTGGTCCATGCATACTCCTCTTGTGCCCCTCTTTTACCTCTGGGACCATTATAACCCTCCAGAACTCTCCCTAGGGGCCTTGGCCCCAATAAGATATGGCAAATGGATGTCACTCGTTTTTCTCCTTTTGGCATGTTCAAGTATATCCATCATATTATTGACACTTATTCCAATATCCATTTAACATTGGCCTGCTCTGGTGAGATGGCTTCTCATGCCATAAGGACTGTCAAATATGCCATGGTCCTTATGGAAATTCCTCGGCAAATAAAAACAGATAATGGTCCTTGTTATGATTCTGCTACCTTCAGCCATTTTTGCTCCGACTGGAATATTAGGCATGTAACTGGTATCCCTTACAATCCTCAGGGTCAAGGGATTGTTGAACGTTCCCACCAATACTCATTAAACAAATACAGAAAATAGGGGAAGACAATGATAAAAGACCCTGCTATAAGGACCCCAATTTTGTTATACAACGAGTTCTATTTGTATTAAACTTTCTAAAATTTGACTCCAATGGCCTCCCACCAGCAATAAAGCATTGAGGGTCATTCACTCAGCCCACTCCTGCTCCCGTGGTGAGATGGAAGGTCCCTCTTACAAGTGAATGGAAAGGTCCACACCTATTATTAACACAAGGGCGAGGCTATACTTGTGTCTTTCCAGATAATCTTCCAGCCCCCATCTGGATCCCAGCCTGGAACATCAGAATTGCTTACAATGGAAAACCTCCCTCCACAACCACCAAACCTGGAGATGGCAACCCTGACGCTGGAGGAAGCAGCACACTTCTCAACCACTGAGAGACCAATCTCGCAGACCACAAAAGCCACCAACCTGGGGAGACCTCAAACATCTCTTTCCACAGAGACATTAGCTAAGCTAAGTCCTCAATCTAGAGGAAAACCTTTGTCTATGTTCCTTATTATTTATGTTATCAGTATTGTTAACTCTCAGTCTCTAGCAACTTGTTAACTCCCATTAACCCGTCAACCTAACTTGACAGATTATTAATGCAGCCAATGAAAAGGAGGTAAATTACACGTAAAAATCTATACACCCCGGCCAATGGTTCCCTGAACTACAGATGTACCTGGTTCAGTTAGCTGTTGCCTTACCTCCAGATCTTGCCAGGGATGTCTCTGCAAACAAGGACCCACTGTTCATTGCTCTTATCAACCTATAATTGGCCTCCAACAGGTTTCAACAAATTCTTGACCCCTGAGGAGGCCTTTAAACAAGCCAATACTGGATGTACTGCCTCTCCCTCTGCCAAACCACACAAGGGACCCACACTTCGAGGGCTGGTAGTCAATGATGGGTAAGATCCCGAGAGACGGGAAAACCTAAGACAGGCACAGTCCATTATGCTGGGTGACCCTTGAGGTGGGGACAATAATCTCAACGCAAAGAATCTTGACTCCCACTGGTTGGCATGGAGTTGTCACAACCTGCTGTTAAGGAAGATCACCATCTTGAGGGAGGGGGCTCTTGATACAATGACCCCCTGAGCCATTGTACTTTGCCTTGATGTATCTGGACTGATATCAATATGCTATATACTTCACCTTTAAAAATAAAAAAAGGGGGAGATGTGGGAGACAGGCTTGGGCATAGGGTGATATTGCAACTGTAAGGTCACATGGTTTCCAGGAATCCAAGCTCTGTAATCTGAAACCCAGTATGCTAATGAGGCATCCTACCCTCTATTCTGTGATAGGACGTTAAGTCTGTTATGCTAATAGGATGATGCTGATAAGGTTATCTACTTACTGTACTGTGATAGGATGCTAAACCTGTTATGCTAATTTGGTATCCTACTTGCTTTGCTTTGATTAGACCCTATATAAGCTTGTGCCTTCTGGCAACAAAGCAGACCTGTGTCACTGAACCTGGTCTCCTGTGTCTGAATGCGGCTCCGCTGACACAGTCTTCTCACCAGCCCTGGGGTGCAGCACAGGGCAAGCAGAAGAGCTGCCTCACCACTAGGCAAGCAGAAGAGCAGCCTCAGCCCAGGGCAGGCAGAAGAGTGGCCTCAGCCCAGGGTGAGTGGCAGAGCAGCCTCGACGCCCATGAGAACGAAGGAGAGGCACCCATGAGAATGGAGGAGTGGCTGCTGCTGGCGGTGACCGCACAGAAGAAATACTGTGATTGGAATTCTCAAAGGAAGAAATAAAGATGGCTAAGAAACATCTTAAAAAGTGTTCAATATTGTTAGTAATTAAGGAAATGCAAATTAAAACCACCTTAAGGTTTCACCTTACCCCAGTCAGATTGGCTAGGATCAAGAGAACAAATGTTAGCAAATGCAGATGAGGCTGTGGAGAAAGGGGAAAACTCATTCACTGCTGGTGGGGCGGCGAACTCATGCAACCCCTGTGGAAAACAGTGTGGAGAACTCAAAAAAATAAAAAATAAAAATGAACCTACCATATGACCCAGTTATATCACTCCTTGGCATATACCCAAAGGATTCATCCTATGTAGAGATACTTACACAAACATGTTTGTTGCTTCTCTTTTCCCAATAGCTAAGAGATGGAAGCAACCTAAAAGTGGTTAATGAAAATGTAGTACATTTACATAATGGAGTTCTATTCAGCAGGAAAGATGAAATAATGAAAATTTCAGGTAAATGGATGGATCTAGAAACTGTTATACTAAGTGAAGTAACACAGACTCAGAAAACCCAAAGACGTTATGTTCTCCCTCATTTGTGGATCTTATCCTTATAAGTGAGTTCATATCCTGATGCAACTGCAGGGACCAAGAATATGGAAGGGAAACAGGGAAGTAAAGGGAAAGAAGGAACATGAGAGAGAAGAATAGTAGGATAAAGGTGTCACTAAGGGAGAAATATGTAAAAGGGGGTAGTTAAAGGGAGGAGGGGGAAGGAGGGCTATACAAAGAACTATTGTAATAAAGGAGAAAAAAGTCTCCATATATACAATAAAAAAGTCTTAAGCAGAGAAGGAACCCTACAGGGATGGAAGGCAATATCATTGTTCAATGAAAATCTCAGGGCAAGAGGTGGGTTGTCCTACTATGACCTGTTGTCCTGAGGGTCCCTGGAGGTCCCCAAAACAATAAAGGCCATTAACAGTAATGGTTGTACAACAGAAGAAGACAGAGGAATTATATTGCTGAAGACACTGATGTGAGCTCAGGAGAGGGAGAAATCAAGCTTGGACTAAGCTGGAAACTCCCTGTCACGGGATGGGTACTTTCATGGTGCCAAAAGATGATATGCAGATGTCTGGGGGAGAATAATCCCCGAAAATTCTGCTCAATGACAGATCCCCGTGTGTTGCACTATCAGCATTCCAAACAAGATGTTCCTGCTGGTGCAATAGTGGAACGTCTAGTGTATGTACAACCAGAAAATTTTTGATTACATATAATACCCACTCCTAGGGGTGGAACACATGTCAGATACTGTAGACCAGATGACCCCCTGTGGCAGGGGTGAATATAGGCCCCAGTGGGAAGCTACTGCAATTGTTTTGTTAGATGGATGTGATGTACCTGCTAAAGTACTGAGTATTTGTGTTCACACTCATAGGTTAAGCTCTTAAAGCAGTTGCTGTTCAGATGTGCCTGCTTGTGGTGTTTTTAGAGTAGATGGAATCTCACTGAAATGGGCCAACAGCCCATAGAAAACTGATGATGGAGAGACCCAGAAGTCCAGTGCCTTGCCACAATAGTACAAAGATCATCCCATACCTACCTCCCCCTCCAAGGCTCAGGGTCTTTTGCAGAAGAGGTTGGCAGAAAGAATGTAAGAGCTGGAGGAAGGGGTAGAGTGTTAACTGGAAGTGCACTCCGACCACTATGCCAGCAGGTTATAGTCACATCTTCCCATGCTCATCACAGAATTAAAGGGGAGTCAGTTACCCCTCCTACTCAATCAGTTGACCTTAGCTGCATGTGGGGAGGGGTTAAGGATATATAAGCTGAAAATGCCAGGAGGCACCTCTTTTGCCATTTTCTGTGGCTGTCGGGAAGTCAAAGGATCTATATTTGAGTGTGGACTTTCCAGTGCAGCTGTAAATGGGGGGGTCCACTCCTCTGTAAATAAACCACCACCCCATGCTCTGTTAAAAAAAAGAAAATGATAGGTATTTGGATAGATGACAGAGATCAGAATAGACTACGAGTGGATGAACTTGAACTGGGGACACTGACTTGACACAGTGGGCCTCAACACCCAGGACAGAGTATATGGGTTCCAGTGGGGGAGTATGGGTGGGTTCTGGTGGGGATGGGGATATAAATATGATTCAGATTATTTGAGATATTCTGTATGAAATACAAGAAAATTTAATAAAACAAATTAAATAAAGAGAAATCTGATTAGTTTGCACTGTTCAGGGCTTGCTATCTATATCATTCCTGAGACATATCACACTTTTCTTCTTTTTCTGGGTCTTCAGAAACTTGTCTACAAATTTTAGTGGTAGCCTCACCTATAAAACCAGGTTTCTTACATGTGTGAGCATAAGAAAATGCTTATATTGAATTTAGAAATTCACTCATTGCATGTCATCTTCTTCTCTTTACAAAAACAAAGTTCAATATTTTCTAAAATCTGAAATTATTGTACAATTAGTTTTCCCTAAGCTATAGTTTCTCTACCTAGAAGTTCAGAGCTGGTTCTTTTTAAAATTTATTTCAGGTAAAGTTTCTTATTTGCATTGAAGTCCACCTTCCATTTCCCACACCATGGTCAATATTAAAAGATTCCTCCATAGTCTATCATTATAGGAATGAGAACTCAGTACACAGGAGAATATAATGTTGCTTTAGACTTTGCTGATTCTGTTTGCTCCTATGTCACTAAATTAAAATGTGAACAAAAGAAATGAGTGATTCAGTCATGCAATGACTAATCTTAATGCCAACCTGACTGGCTCTGTTCTTGTTGCTTTCCATTACCAATGTTAGAACCAACTTCTTCAGGTTTCAATGTAGATGTAAGACCAGCAGCTTTCCAGGAATCCTCCAATATTTCAGTGTCAGATTGGGACTACTGAGACATCCAACCTCATGGATTGAAGAACTACTGGATTATTGACTTTTCCAGAGTAAGACAGCTAATAATGAACCACACAACCATAGCGCATAAGTCAACATAATAAATAAATACATTCTATGAGTTCTGTTTTCGGTTCCTTTAGAGAACTCTGAATAATAAAAGTTGCCAATTTATCTAAATCCTTAGAATTCACAGCATAGCTTGGCAAAAACCTTAGAAATGGTGAGCACAATAGATGCTCTTTTGCTCACGGTGGTTATCACGTTAGCAACAAGTTGCTGAACTAGCCTAAGAGCATTTTGATTCATCATTTTATTAAAAAATATGTTGTGCTCTATGCTGTAGTTCATATATTCAATTGTAAGTACTGTGATGTCACAACTAGATTTTTGTTTCATTAAGCAGTTGTGAAGATTGCCATTGGACCAATGTAATTTTTTAATGCCAAAGAAGTACATGTAGGATTATGCACATATGTATATATATTATTTTGATTTTTTGTGAATTTCATATATGTGTCCTATTTTCACATCATTTCTGCTCTTCCCTATCCCCCCTCTAACATTTCCCATGCCTCCTTACTCCATCACCATTTCATCATGACCTCTTCTTTCATCATTATTGTTGCACACACACATATATACATACATGATACATGCATACATATGTATATAATGTACTGAGTCCACTTAGGGCCTGTGTATACTTGTGTTTAGGACTAAACACTTGGGATTAGAAAACCTATCTCTGGAGAAAATTGTTTCTCCCTCCCTCAGTATCCACTGACTGCCTGTAGCTCTTCATCTAAAGGTGAGACCTTGTGAAATATTCCCCCTTCACAGCTGATATTGTCATCATGCCAGTCTTGGTTAGGCAACCATATTTTTGAGAATTCATGGGTTCAGTCTCTGGGTCATGTTTTAATGTCACTATCTAGTAGCAGGCATCTTGGTCCTCTGGCTCTCATAATCTTTCTAGACCCACTTCAGTTATGCTCCTTGAGCCTCAGAGGTTGTATTGTAGATATATCAAGTGGAGTTAGGAACACTGTGTTCACTTAGTCCCTGAATTTTAAACAGCTGTGAAACTTGGTACTTGTTTCTATCTGCTATAAAAATATGCTTTTTCGATGAGTGATGAGAGCTACACGTATCTGTGAATATAAGCATATGTATTTAAAATATAGCAATAAATTATATGGCTTGGGAAAGCAGCAGTAGTAGGTTCTTTTCAAAGGTCTACAACTTCTTCAGCCATGGGTGTATGGCGATGTTTACAGTAACCAGCTGTGTGGATAGCCTTAATGTCAACTTGACACACCTGGGTTGATGGAGCCTCAATGGGGGAATTTCCTCCATTGGACTGTCCTGTGGCCATGTCTGTGGAGTATTTTCTTGATTGTTGAGTGATGTGGGAGGACCCAACCCACTTTGGGTAGTGCCACCCCTGGGCAGGTGAGACTGTGTTGGATAAGAGAGCAAGCTGAGCAGGGGCTAGGGGAGCAAGCCAGTAAGCAGTGTTCCTCCATGGCCTGTGCTCCAGTTCCTGCTTCCAGGTTCCTGTTCTGAGTTCCTACCTTAGGCTCCCTGATGAACTGCAACCTGGGAGTTGTAAGCTAAATAAACCCTTTCCTCCCCAAGTTGGTAGTGGTCAGGGTGTTTTGTCACAGCAATGAAGAATAAACCAGGACAGAAATGGGTATCAAGAGTGGGGTATTGCTGTGAGACACCTGACCTTGGTGTTTTGGGGAGGACTGTGGAAGTGTTTGGAATTTTGGGCTGGAAAAGCCATTGCATGCTCAGAGTTTGTTGCTGTGGAGCTTGGAACAATTATGCTGAAAGAGTTGTAGACAATGGAGGCCTGGCTTGTGAAGCTTCAAAGGGAAGTGGAGACTATCATGGCTGTTCATGTATAAGTTTGGATTGAGAATCTGTGGGTTCTGGTTGGCTGGGGCTGAAGAATCAGCTGTGATTAAGAAGAGACCAGAACCCAGAGCAAAACCTTTGTTTTACTGGGACAAATGATGCTGGTTAGCTGGGGATGAAAAATCAGCTGTAAGTAACAAGAGACCAGCATCACTCTGGTGGAGTCTTCTGGGAGGTATTTCCTCAGGGTCAGCACACAGAGGGGACCTGCACCTCTATTTCAAGCTGGAAGCAGGACTTGGTAATGCATAAGAGTCTCCGGCATGGTTCTGGTGTTGAAAGCATGAAGGGGTCACAGAGAACAGCTGAGGCTTGGTACTCTGAGAGGCCAGGAAAGGCCATAGGTGAAAGTGCATCTTCAGTTTCAGCGAAGACCCTAGGATTGAAGGGGTCATAGAGAGAGCCTGAGGCTTTGCACCCCAAGAGGCAAGAAGATGCCATTGGTGAAGGCCTCAGTTTTAATAGAGACCCCAGCTTTTTGGAGATGCTGGGACCATGGGACCACCACCAAGGACAGCAGTAAGTGTGGAATGGAGCTGGCCTGGGTCTGCAAGACGAGCTGAGTGTGCTGTGGACTGCAGAGTCAGAGCAGTGGAGCTGCCAGTACCCTTTGGAGCCCAGAAGATTGTGGTGAATCCCAGATGTCCAGCCTCGAGCTACTTTGCTGGACTTTGGTTTTGCTTAGGTGTGCCTTATTCTTCCCTTTGAAATAAGACAGTACTTGTTTTGGATTTTACAGAAGCCCACCCACAGTTGAGACTTTTAAAAGAGACTATGGACTTTTAAGTATTTGGATTTTTAAGGACTGTGGGATTTTTTAAGGTTGTACTGTCTTATGTTGTGACATTAATATTAACATCATATCTTGGGGACAAGAATTGGAAAGCTTATGGTTTAATAGTGATGTGTTTGTCAAGTTGACAAGGGGTCAATTGTGCGGATAGCTTTAGTGTCAACCTGACACACCTATGTTGAGGGAGCCTCAATGGGGGAATTGCCTCCACTGGATTGGCCTGTGGCCATGTCTGTGGAGTATTTTCTTGATTGTTGAGTGATGTGTGAGGGCCCAGCCCACTGTGGGTAGTGCCTCCCCTGGGCAGGTGGGCCTGTGTTGGATAAGAGAGCAAGCTGAGCAGGGGCCAGGGGAGCAAGCCAGTAAGCAGTGTTCCTCCATGGCCTGTGCTCCAGTTCCTGCTTCCAGGTTCCTGTCCTGAGTTCCTACCTTGGGCTCCCTGACGAACTGCAACCTGTGAGTTGTAAGCTAAATAAACTCTTTCCTTCCCAAGTTGGTAGTGGTCAGAGTGTTTTGTCACAGCAGTGAAGAACAAACCAGGACACTGGCTTGGATTCCCTCCTAGTGAGCTGGCTTTAAATCCAATTTGATAGGCATTGATTACCTTCAAGGTAAAAGTGCCACTATTGCACAATAGAGATATTTTGCTGAGCCAGTCACTGTTGTGGTTCATAAACTTTACAACTAGGTAGGACTATTGATTGCTTTTCTCCCTTTGCAGTTTATAGAGTACCATTTAATACTATGAGAGCTGGTCTTCAGGAAGGAGTTTTTCAGGTCAGTTCCAGTTCAATTACTTCAAGCCCTTTGTCTAAAGAGTTTGGTGTCTTCAGTAATAGGGTCTTACCTTCAAGTTCTGGGAAGCAAGCAGGGTCTATGGAAAGACGCTATTTGGGAATTTGTTGGACTATCTTGATCAAAAATGTGTAGGGAGGTTTCCCTTGCCTGGACACTGGGAATTTTGTTAGCCTTCAGTGACACACATGCCCTGACCACATAATACAAGTTTAATTTTATATTTTTTAACTTCAATTTGTTCTGAACTGATACAGAAAAACATATTTATAGGATACTAAATGATTTGACTTATGTATATGCTAAGTAATTTTTAAATGAGCTTAAACATAACCATCTCCTCAAGTATTTAAAATTCTTCAAGTGAAATCATCGTATATTTTTAATCCTAGCCTTTTCAAATAGACAGTACATTTCCATTATCTATCATCACCCTACTCTGCAAGAACACACCAGAATTTCTTACTTTTTATTGAAATTTTGTGAATTTCATAAAATATATTTTGTTATTTAGAAAACAAAAAGCACAATTAAAAATTGGGGCAAGAAGCTGAACAGGCAGTTCTCAAAAGATGAAATAGAAGAAATAGCCAACACCTTTAGTCATTAAGGAATTGTAAATTTAATCCACTTTTAGATTTAATTTTACCCCACTCAGAGTAGCCAAGATTCAAGAAACAAGAAGTGAACAATGCTGGCAAGGATGTGGAGAAATGGGAACTCTTATTCAGTCCTAGAGGCAGAGCAAAATTGTGCAACCACTATGGAAATCAGTGTAGATATGTATAAATTCCTCAAAAAAGCTAGAAACTGATATAGCATATGATGGAGCCATACCACAGTTGTGCAAATATCCATAGACTCTACATTCTACCATAGAAATAATTGTTCATCTATGTTCATTGTTGCCCTTTTCATAACAACCAGGAAATGAAAACAGCCTGTATGTCTATCAGTTGATGAAAGGATAATGAATTCATGTATAGTTCATTGACAAAATGGAATAATATTTAGATGTTAAAAAATGAAATATTGAAATTCTCACATAAATAAATAGAAATAATCATCCTCATTAAGTAACCCAGACACTGAAAAAAAAATGCTCCTTGTTCTCTCTCATTACTGGATGCTAGGCTAGCTTTGCATTCTTAGATATGGATGTTTCAATTGGAAAATTTAAAGAGGTCATGAAACTAATAAACAGTCAGAGTTGGGGGAGTTTTGATGGAAGGGGAGATATAATGCAGTGAATAATAGGGTAAGAAGGGTTAAATGGGGTGAGGAATTGGAGATTAAGACAGAGAAGATATTATAGGGAAGAATAACTAACACCGAAGGCCTTAGGAAAAGCTATATTGAAATCTACTATCATAGAAGCTTCTCAAAGTACATACATATACATCATAAAAATAGATTAAAAGGAGTTACCTTATTACATAGGTGAATTACTCCCATTAGACAATATAAGATAACGAAGTAAAACCTCAGTGCCAGGAATGGACTCCCTCTTTTGCAGCTGCTGGTATGGGTTACATAGACCTTGAAACATTACTGCCCATTTCCTCTGTTCTTGGTTACCCACCAGAACTTCATGGTAAGACCCTATTTATTTTGAGGCTGAATTTTCCTGTAACCAGATGGCCTGAAATTCTTTATGTAGACCAGGCAGGCCTAGATATCATAGAGGTCTACCTGCCTCTGCCTCAGGAGTGCTGGCATTAAAGGTATATGATACCGTGCTTTTAAAAAATCTTACTATAATTATTCATTGATCAAAACCTTATATCCTCCTTTCCACCTAAAAATTGCTTAAAGGAAAAAATTTAGTCAGTAAATTAACAATAGAGCTAAATGGACATTTCTCAAAATAAGACATACTAATGAACCACAGGTATATAAGTTTTGAAAATGTAACAAGTGCCCAAAGGGGAGGTGAGAAATAAGTGGTAGGCCAGCACTAGATTGAGAACTATTTGAGACTGATTGCTGCTGGGCGAGGGAGAGTATGAGTTACATACAACCACTGGATGGGCTGACTAGACTCCATTGGATGCATTTACACGGAAGGACATTTAAGTACAAACACTTGAATGAATAGGACTCAGCATTGTATGGCAGAGTGCAAAGAGTTCGGTGGGGGTTTCCGAAAGGGAGGTGTGGATGGGGAGGGGGTCTGGATTTGAGGGAAATGTATGAAATTTAAAAAGCTCAATTAAAAAAAAAGAAAATGTACAATGTTGCTGCTTATCAGGGAAATGCAATTCAAAACCACAATGAGATGTTACCTCATTCTAGTAAGAGTAGCTCTCATCAGCAGACTAGGAGAAGGAGTACTAGTAATGACACAGAGGAAGGAAAAGCCTGGTACAATGTTTGTGGCAATTAAACTAATATAGATGGAATGGTAAACAGCATAGAATTTCCTTGAAATGAAAAGTAGAACCACTTCATGATCCAGCATTGCCACTATTGGGTATATACTGAGAGGATATAAAATCACCATGTTGAAGAGATGCTTGCTGTTTCGTGTTTGTTACAACACATTCATAATAGCCAAGAAACAACCTAAACCGTTCATGATTTATAAATCAAAGTAAATGTAGGCTATTTAAACAGAATACTAATTCACCAAAAAGGATGGAATTCTGTCATTCATGATAATGTAAATGAGGCTGGTGGCGATTATATAAAATGAAGGAACCTGGGGGCAGATAGACAAATACTGATGATCTCACATAAGATATCTTTACAAAATAATCTCATAGAAGTTGAAAATAGTGAGAGCAGGAACATAGGAGCATGTCTGGTTCTGAGTTTTGACTGTGGCTTTCATTCCAGAGTTGTCTAAATCAAGCCTGTCCATGTCGTAGAACAAAGAAGTAAAGCAAATGCAGGATTTGGGAGTAGCTTGTTCTGAGAACTACACTGAAGCACACTCAGGGACACAAATCAGACTCCACAGGCCCCACTATGTGGGTACACTAAATTGGGCAGGAGGCAATGAGAGGTGTGGATAGGGGAGGAAAGCTCAATACCACGTAACTACATTATATGAGAATCACAAGAATTTAATAAAACATTAAAATCAATAAAAAATTCAAATGTGAAAAGATAAATGCGGAGCCAGAAAAATGCCTCAGCAGGTAAAAACATTTGCTGGGCAAGTTTAGTGAAACCGAGTTCAATCCCAGACCTCACATGAAGGTAGAAGGAGTGAACATAGTCCACAAAGTTGTCTTCTGACAGTCACATGCACTCTGTGGCATTTGTACTCACACACACAGTGCAGTCTCACATACAGTGCACTCATACACAGTGCACTCTCACACGCACACACTGCACTCTCACACACAATAACAATAAATACATTTTTTAAAAATGAAAAAGTATTCTTTAAAAATATATCAACTTTCCTTTGATTCTTCTGACATGGTATTGGGATTAACAAATTATACTGTGATATTTCTGCCTGCACAGAACTTAATTAAAATTGGCATTTTGTTTCACAGAGTCAGTATCAGCAAACTTTAGACCTCATATATTCTCAGTAACTGAAATAAGTTTCAGTTAATATTCCAAATATTTGCTCTTGGTTATTATCTTCTGGCCACCTGAGTCATGTTAAAATATAAAAAGTCAAATCTGGGATCCTTTTATTAGCTCTTTTTTTCTCTGTTGGCAGAATTTTTGCCATAAATAAAATCAGTGTATTTATATTTGAGAAAGGTACTGGCCCAGGCTTGGTACTTGCACTTTGATTTGGACAACATATAACTTTTGAATCTGCAGTTCTTGCAATGTTGGAGAGGCATTTAATTACTTTTATGAAATGAATCCTACATATTGATTTACCTTGAATCTTTTGAAGTGTAAGGTGCTAAATAAAATACGTATTGATTTTATATGAATCTAGTAAATAGGAGATCAGGCCATAGACCCACAGTACATAAAAGAGAACTGAAGGAGGCCTGGAAAGGGCTTAGCTTAGTCATTAAAAGTCATGTGTTCCACAAATGGTCTCAGGCAGTGAGTAGGTCAACTGATCAATCCACAATGAGGATGCCTCTCTAGTCCAGGAAGATTTATACTGAATTATCTGAAAAATCCTTGATTTCCTTGAGGAAATTTAACAACTACCTGTATATATTATCGAAGAATGATGACTAAGTGTAGTAAGTCACTTTTCTGCCTGTTTCTATCTTCATGTAAACTAAGGTAGTTCATCAGGTGTGAAAACATGGAATCCATAAGGGGTAGAGATCCTTTATTGTGATAAAATCGAATCTGAAGGAAGTATGGCTTTATCATTTACACATTCTGTGACAAATTTTCTCCCAAATTTTTTCCTTTAGTGGTGGAAATAACAGAACTTGCTCTCTATCACACATTTAAAGTTAGATGAGATGGAATATATAGAAGCTATTTGAGAAAAAAGAAATCATATTTCAGATATCAAAATACTGACTCTGATAAAAAAAATCTAATGTAAAAAATACCCATAATATTTCAATTAGGACTTTATAAAGATTAAACTTGTGTTACTAGTAACTCTGGAAATAATTTTCTAGAAGAAAACACTCTGACTTATAATCGTTTAAAAGATTATACCAAAAATAATTGTTGTGATATTCATTTCTAATGCTTCTTAAAATACTTATTCCCACCTAGCTAAAATGTGGGCAAGGATTTACTTCTATTTTGGTATTTTGCTGTAGGTTGGTTTCTTCTTTTCTGATTTGAAAAGTCTGGTTTGAATTTTACCATTCATATGTACGCCTGTATGTGGCAAATTGATGCTTCCTTAGACTATAAATCTTTTCAAAAATTTGTATTATTTTTATTTTATGTGTATATGTGTATTGCCTGCATGTAGGTAAGTGCACCTGTGCCGTGTAATGCCTGCAGAGGTCAGAAGAGGGTGTTGGATCCCCTGGGACTGGAGTTACAAACAGTTTTTAGCTGCCACATGGGTGCTGGGATTCGAACCCCGGTCTTCTACAAGAACAACCAGTGTTCTTAACTGCTGAGCCATCTCTACAGCCTCATGGACTATAATTCTTCATATAATTCATTAGTCCTTAAAAAGCTTTGGAGAAAGGGGTCTAAATAATTGACAAATGAGTAAGAAATGGAAAAAACACCAAATCAAGGGAAATAATCACTTGTCATGTTGTCATTAGAGCAAAACACACAGTCCTTCTCCCCCACTTTCTCCTTCAAGGTGAGAGGAAGATGTTGATAATGAAGGGTATTCTTTGTGGCCAATATCTGGATTTGGTTTGGTTTTAGCATCTTAGGAACAGCCTCTAGCGTTGGGTTCTCTGTAAACATCTTGTTTGTCATGTTGTGTTTCATGAGTGCTGATGGGCTATTTTTAAATTTTTGTACTAAACATATATGAAATTATACAATCAATGCTTCTCACAGTTTATTTCTTCTTTCCTAATGAATTTATATTATTGCACCTTAAAATCAGTAATGTGTTTTGTTTGATGAAGGTACTTTGAAAATACAACTACAAAAATGGCCTGCAAGGGGGCTGGAGAGATGGCTCAGCAATTAAGAGCATTGACTATTCTTGCAAAGGACCCAGGGTCAATTCCCAGCACCCACATGGAAGATAACAACCACCTGACACCCTCTGCCTTCTTCTGACCTCTGATACTTGCAAGCAAAATAGTAATATACATAAAATAAAAATAATAAATTAAACTTTTAAAAGTAAAAAAAAAGGGCCTGCTAAAGCTTTGTATGTTTGCCTTTGATTTTTTTTATTATATATTTCTTTTATTACTTTTGTAATTTTGGATTTTTGAGACAGGGTCTTCTTGTAGGCCCAGTGGCCTAGAATTCACTATATAGACCAGGCTGGCCTTTATCTCACAGAGATTTACCTGCCTCTGCCTCCCCCAAGTGTTGGAATTAAAGTCATGTGCCACAAACCTCACTCGATTTCTTCTTCTTCTTCTTCTTCTTCTTCTTCTTCTTCTTCTTCTTCTTCTTCTTCTTCTTCTTCTTCTTCTTCTTCTTCTCTTCTTCTTCTTCTTCTCTTCTTCTTCTTCTTCTTCTCTTCTTCTTCTTCTTCTTCTTCTTCTTCTTCTTCTTCTTCTTCTTCTTCTTCTTCTTCTTCTTCTTTTTTAAAATCATTTTGTTGTTGCTATTGCTATTGTTGTTGAATTTGTGGGAATTTCATACACTATATTTTGATCATATTTAGACTTCCTCCCGTAAGTGCACCCTTCTTATAGGCCACCCACCTGATTTCATGTATTCCATCATATATGTTCAGATCTATCAGGCCAAGTTTGTGCCCTCAACTGTTCTTCAGTGTGAGTCCATCCACTGGATCCTGGTTAATAAATAAATGCATGATCACACCCTTAACAGAAACCAACTCTCCCTCTCCAAGTAGTTATTCGTTGCCAATAGCTCCTCAGCTAAGGTCGGGGCTTCTAACCCACTCCTCCACTTCTATGCTCGGATATTGTCTGTCTTGGGCTTACATGGATCTTGTGCAAGTTGTTGCTATTGCTGTAAGTTCATATGAGTCACCTGCCAACTATCTGGAAAACTCTTATTTCCTGTGGTCATCAACTATCTCTGGCTCTTTCAATCTTTCTGGCCCCTCTTCTGCAATGGTACCCGATCCTTGGGTTGCAGAGATTTGATATATGTGTCCTATTGATATGTTCTCTGTAGTCTCTTATTCTCTGTGGTTTGACCAGTTGTGGCTTTCTGAATTGATCACCATCTGTTGCATGGAGAAGCTTCACTGGTAAGAGTTGAGAGATGTATTAAATTTTTTTCTGCTCCCTGTTCCACTATGTTCCTTTAGTCTTAAGTGTAGAGGTTACAGATATATCAGTTAGGGATATGCAATTCACAGACAGTTGTTCTCTACATTTGACCAGTTTTGGAGCTCTGTAATAGTCTCCATCTGTTGCAAGAACAAGCTTTTTTGTAGAGTGGTGGGAAGTATGCTTGTCTGTAAATAGAGGATACATACTTAGAATATAGTAAGAAATTACATTGGTCAAGGGGTAAGACCAAAGTATGTTTTTCTTTAGGATCTGTGACCTCTCCAGTCATGCATATTTGGCTATGTTTACAGTACCACACATAGGTTCCCTCTCATTGTGTGGTTCTTAAATCCAATTATACAGCTGTTGAATGCATTCAGGATAAAAGCAACACTCTTGCACCAGTAGAGATTATTTGCTGGGATGATCATTGATGGTGTGCATAGAATTGAAGCTGAATGTAACCATTGATTGGTTTCCTTCTTTGAAGGTTGAATAGTATATACTGATACTATGGGAGCTAGTCTTCATGGAGGAGTCTTGCAGATCAGTTCTAGCTCAACTGTTACAAGTCCTGTGTCCAACATATGTCCTGTCTTCATCAATCTGATCTTTCTTTCAAGTTCCTGAAGGTAATAAAGGGCTGTGATAAGAGCCTGTAGTATTTTTGGAGTCTCTTGGACTTCCCTGACAAATAACAACTCAAAGGGTGTTTTCTCCTGCTTGACATTTTTTTTAACACTTCAGCTATACACATGCATTTTTCAGTAGGCTTTTCTCTCTGGCTTTTCACACCACCAAAGCATTCTTTATTTTTCCTCTCTTTCCTCCAATGTAACCCTTCCTATTCCCTCCCTAAAGAACTCTCCATTTTCCCCATTTCTCCCTTAATAACAACTGTCTCCTACTACTCCTCTCTCTCAAACTTATCTTCCCCTCTGTCCTCATGGTTCATTTACATTTTCCTGGCTCCTCATTCACTGATTGTGCGATTGCAACCTGGTGCAATCCATTGTGGAAATCAGTGTAGAGAACTCTTAAAAAGCAGAACCAGGGGACTGGAGAGATGGCTCAGTGGTTAAAAACACTGACTGTTCTTGCAGAAGACCCGGGCTCGAATCCCAGCACCCACATGGCAGGTAACAACTGTCCGAAACTCCAGTTCCAGGGGACCCGACAGCCTCTTCTGTCTTCCGCAGGCATTGCACAACACAGGTGCACTTACATAAACACAGGTGCATTCACATAAAATAATAATAGATAAAATATTTTTTTTGTTAAAAAAGGCAAAACCAAAAAATAAATCTAACACATGGTCAGGTTATACCACTCCTTGGCATATAGCCAAAAGACTCAACATCCTACTACTGTGATATTTATTTAGCCTTGTTTTTGCTACTCTTTCATTATAACTAGGGAATGGAAACAATGATCCTTCAACTGTTGAATAGATGATGAAAATGTGGTACTTTTACACAATGGAGGTCTACTCAGCAGTTTATCTTTGATTTTTTCATGGCAGTTATGTTAAAAATTTTCATGTCCACTTATTTACTTATTTATTTATTCAACAAAGCATAAATGAGCACGTTATTCAAAGTGTGGTTTCTATGATGCTGAAACACGGATCACTTGGGATTCAGCGGTGGTTTGCTTGTGTGTTCTCTCAATGTAGCTGAAATAAAATGAAGGAACGAGTATAGAAGCATGTGGATAAAAACAAACCACAGGAAGAAAGAGCATAAGTCATTAAAAACATTCCAAACTTGTGAAATCTGGAGCTAGCTTACAACTTTGAATAGTAGGTCTTTTGAATATACACCTGCAATAACTCTAGCTTCAACTACCCAACTGTGCTATGCCTTTCATAAAATATAACTTAAGTAATGGAATGAAACACTGTTAATCATTTCTGCCAATCCTCTGCATAGCCTAAAGTGTGTTCAGTCACGTGAAATGGTCTTCTATCCCTCTTATCTTTTCTTCTGAACAAATTTTGCTCAGAACTGGAAATGTCTATCATGCTCAGGCTTCCTATTGTTTTATATCATGAACTGCACTTCTAACTTATAATTTACCTGAACACCACACTTCAAAGTGGGATTTTCTTACAGAAGGGCAACATTCTAAAAATACTTCAAATGGAGCACTTGTTTGGGCAACATCCTGTTTCTGATCCCTGTGAACTGCACTGACAAGACAACCACGTTGATGTGCATTAATACTCTGGCCTGTCAGATACTAAACTTATTCATGTCATCCATAAAATGCTAATGGACACAGGGCTTCTGATGATTATTTTAGGAGTTCTCCAATGAACAGATGCCTTTGAACTCTGAATACTATTAGTAAGCAGAGGAGAGATCTTGTGACTTTTCAAATGAAGTTAAATTCACCTTGATGCCATTACAGATGGAAAAGCTGGTGCTTTGAAACTTCTTTGTATGTTTGAAAACATATTTTTTTCCAATTGGACACATTTAAAAGCTTTGTGATTTAACATAATGGGTAACAGCAATAATTTCTAGTTGTTTTTACAAATTTTATACTTCTGAAAAATGTTTCCTTCAAAAATCAGTGAGAGAATCTTAGCTAACACAGTTAGTCAAATCAGTTATAATCAACATTTTGAAAAGTACGGTATCAGCAAGGGTCTTTCTTATACCATATGCTATTTAAACATGAGATATTTTTAACTACAATGAGCACATGCTAATATTTCTGATTTTAAATTTTATTAGAACATCACTGAATAAAATCTACTTTAAAATAGCAACATTGATGCAAAATTGTATTTATTTTCTGAATTTCTTCATTAATTTGCTGAAGGTTTTAGATGCTGTAATTGCAGTTCTGATTGAGAGACAGACCAAGTAAACAAATAAGAAAAATTTAAGAATGTAATATATTTGACACAGAGACACATATTTGGGTGAAGTGCTAGGAAGTGGATTGATGGCTTCTTGAGATACAAAGGCCAAAGGTGATTTGCTGTCCTGTTTTAGGAGAAAGCATTTAAGTTGGGATCCGCATGTCCTGAAAGACCATGGGAACTTAAAGGAGACACAGCATTACAGCAATATAAAATTGAGTGGATCTAAGTCTCTAAGAAAGGGGTAAACAGTATACCAGAACTACATGAAAAGATTACTGATCTGTCATGAGGAGGCGAGCAGACACAATACAATATGATGTTTCTCAGGTGGTTAAGGAGCACGTCATTTAATTTTATAATATTAAGAAAAGCCATTGGATTGGATTTTAAATGTGACAGAAAAACTATTGAAGACTTTGAAAAATAGGCATTGAGATTTTTCTATAGGGTTTGAAATGGAAGAGATGACTGAAGAAAGGGACCTGTAGTGACACTATTGTCTTAACAGAAGATAATCTTCCCTAGAGTGGAAATTCTGTCAATGGGTAATGGGGAGAGTCCAGTATACTTGGGATATGTCATCAGTGAGATCAGTGAATGGGATGGTATATGGGAAATAACAGAAGAGTTAAGAATAAAACTAGATATCTCAGAACAAACTCTGCATGTAAGGTATTTTGTGACATGGCAATGATGTGAAATGAATTTCCTGAACTTCATCATGACACCCTCATACTCTAGACTTGACACTTTGTTTCAACACCCAAAACTTGAATTCTGTGGTAAAAGGGGGAAAAAATTAGTTATAAAACTGAATAACTGATAAAATATATTTCAAACAATTTCAAGTTAGGTTCAGAGAAGCAATCTCTAAAATTAATGATGTAAATCTTATCTTAGAAGATATTCAGTTCTTCATGGTTTTATCTGTTTTATTAACTGAATTTTTGTGAATTACATACATACTCCTCCACTGGAGGAGTCTGATTAACATACCAATAGTTACATCCTTAAAAGAGACTGACTCCTTTTCAGCATCCATTAATTGTTAATACTTCCTCAGGTAGGGTTTGGGTTTCTTATTTACTTCCCTACATCTGCATTGGAATTTTGTCTAGCTTGAAGTTGCATGGAACTTGGGCATACTGTCACCAATGCTATATCTATCTGACAGAATAATAGTATTAGATTTCCCCATATGGCCTGTATCCTGTCTAGCCACATGATCCCAGGTCTTATATCAATGTCATATATAGGTTCTATCTTATGAACAAATTAGAAAGTGATTGGTGACTCAATAATATTTGTGCCACTATTGTACAAGAGGTCCTATCTTGCCAGGCCAGTTATTATTGAAGCACAAAAAATTCACAGTTAGATAAGGTTAATTATTATCACCCTGACCCTCCCATTAGCATGCATAGTAACTTCTAGCACTATGAAAGCTCAGCAGTAGAGATAAATCTTCTAAGTCAGTACCAGTTTTATTTCTTATTGTGTTTTCTAGGGCTTCTGTATGTAGTGTCCTGCAATAATGTCTTGCCATCAAATTCTGGTGGGTAACCAAGAGCAGGGGCAATGGCCAGTTGTGTTTGAGGGAGGGTCCGTGGACCCCTGCTCAACAGCTTCAAAAGAGGGTGTCCATCCCTGGCAGCCATCATCTGCCAGTAGCTCCTCAACTAGGGGTTGGGTCTTGTGAGTCACTTTCACGTCAATGTTGGAATGCTGACTGAGTTGGTCGTTGCATAGCCACAGTTACTATGAGTTCATAAATGCAATAAAGACAAACTGTCATTTCTGGAAAGTAGCAATGCATAGCACTTCTTCCCCTCCTCTGGCTTGTACATTCTTAACTGGTCTCTACTTTGAGGTGTTTCCTGAGCTTTGAGGGGAGGGAGAAGTTTTTTGTTGTTAGGGCTAAGCACTTACAGGCACTCATTCTCAAGCACTTGGACCAGATATAAGTCATTGCATTAGTCAATAGCTACTGAAGAAAGATGTTCTTTGGCTAAGGTTGAGAAAGGTGCTAATCAATGATTATAAACATAATATTAGGAAACAGTTTGGCAAACATGAACATTTAGCAAATAACAACCTTAGTTTCCTCCTTAGGGCCTATTATTATCCCAGTCATGAGTTTTTTGACTAGCCTTATAATTTCAGGCATAGACTTTCTCTCCTGGAGCAGGATCCAAATCCAGTTGGGAGAGCAGTTAAGTTCCTCAATCACAGAATTGTTGTTGTTAGCTCTGCATGGGTGCTGACAGAGCATACTCAGCTGCACAGACACAGGGGTTTGGGAGGATCTTTAATAAGAAATCTAACCTTTATTTATTCATGATTGCACAGGAATTAAGATTTCCAAAAATTGATTTTTAAGGACTAGAAAATGAAGCTCACATAGACTGATTGTGGTTTTAGGTCTTCATACCTTCATATCTATCCATATATCGTAAATATGGAGACCATAGCATGTCTGATGAGAAATAATGATTGGTGTGCATAAATTCAATGACATGATAAATGTCTACTGAGAAAATAAAACAGAAACAAATGTATTGTGCACTGAAGCATTTCATGGCTTTGATGTGCTATATATTACAAAGTATGATTATTTACTGGACCACTTATTGAGTGACTCAATAGCTTAGTATCAGTTTGTACTTACAATGTTAAGACTAGAAGCATGGTGATTTTTTAAATTTAATGTTAATTTATTGAATATAGTTAAAATTTGTTCATATCTGTCAGTGAGTAATTTATTTCAAACATATGTAAAATAACATGAAAATGAATATTAGCTTCATTTAGTTGAAAAATTAAGAAAATCAGGGACATTTAATTCTTTATCATCAGTAATCAGTGTATTATAAAAGCTGCTTTGCAAAATTTTGAT
>NW_008360315.1:3062068-3085728 GCF_000622305.1 Nannospalax galili
TCTAAAAGTTTTGGTATAGTTAAAAAATGAGAAATAGTCTATTGTTTACTGGAAGACTGAAATTTAACAATGTGAAAATAGAAAAGGAAATATAATTGAAATCAACATAAAATAACACTTTTGTATGCATTAAGAAAATAATATAAAATAAATATATTATATTAATATGTGCCCATTAATTTGGCTACAGGAATGGTGAAATTTATTATCAGTGTTATGTATTAGCTCTTTAAAAATAATTTATTATTTTTTTATGTGTATGACTGTATTGCCTGCATGTCATCTGGGTTCTGGAAATGGAA
The DNA here is from genome assembly GCF_000622305.1 of Nannospalax galili. Classification (NCBI taxonomy): domain Eukaryota; kingdom Metazoa; phylum Chordata; class Mammalia; order Rodentia; family Spalacidae; genus Nannospalax; species Nannospalax galili. Next base: position 3,062,371 of record NW_008360315.1, read on the forward strand.
CTCAGGTCCCCTGTGAGAGCAGGCAATGCTCTTGACTGCTGAGTCATCTCTTCAGCATTTATTTGTCACCTTTATGAGTCCCTCAGCTTTCCCCCCCATATATTTCATGGGGGACTATTACCCACAGAAAGAAGATTGAAAATTTTGCCATGGAAAAAAACAGCATGGCTTTTGTGTGTGGGAAAGTGGTAGTTCAACCAAAATGTCAAATAGGTATACATTTTAGAATAGGTATTTCACCTTATGAAATTCATGAACAAACACAAACATGTCAGATAAAATAGGCTGAGTTAACAGACTAAAAGCTCAGTGAAACACAGTAAGTTTGAAATTGTGAATATTGGTATGTGTAGCAATTTAACATGACTGTGTTTGAATAGATTTTAAAAGAACATATTTGCAAAGGAAATCCAATCTATGATTCCAGAAAGCATAGTTAAAAAGCTCATGCATGTCGTTTCAAATGAGGAAAATGGCAGTTTATTTGTATCTGAGATATTGCAATTACACAAACAAATGTGTCTGTCAGGTATTATCCAGTGTTCCAGATTTTCTTAGCTCTGAGAATTAACGATAACTGAAGATGCACAAGATGATTTATGATTTCACTTTGATTTCAGAAATGGAGCTCCAGAAATGTAATAGAGAGAGAAATTTTAAAATTCTTTCTACTTTTAAAGATGGACTTCCAGTCACTAAATTTCACAAAACATTGGACACAGGTCCTATTCAATAAATCTTATTATGATTCTCTGGAAAGATCTTTCTAAAAATACCATTATGATCTTAAGATTCAAGTGAGGTGTTTGTCGAAAGCCTGCCACTCACAAACATACCAAGAGAACTTTCCAGTCAACCAGATTAGTATGATAGCTGCATGGCCCATTTATCTAATAAAATATGTTTTCTTAGCTGTTTACGTTATCGAAACAAAACCAGTTTTTCTGGAAAGATAGGAAAACTGGATAAAACACTTTCCTGAAGGAAAGAATTATATACTTTTTATGATGAATTCTTAACTTCAAGTTAAAAATCACACTACCCACCATACAATATCCAGATGTTTCTTATGCAAAATGAATTTCTGCAGTTATATGTCTGGCTATAATATATCTTCAGATCCCTCATTAACATACTCTTCCAGATTTTACAATTAAAAAAAATTCAAGTGAAATGCAAGCATTATCATTACAGTTCAAGGATACACTGATCCCTATTTTTCATAATGTATCAAATCCTGTTTGGAATATTTTCATGTAATCTAAACTAATGAATTATGACTAAAAACTACTTGAAACTTCTCCTTTGCAATTACATCTGCACTGCCAAAATATTTTCTTAATTAAGGAGATAATGTTTACTAAATAAAAATGAATAAATAATACATGCTAGTACCACATAAAATAAAGGGATTCACATAAGTGCTGATCAGCAAGTCCATAAGTGAGTTGAGTAGTCCTGAGTTTATGGAGCATTATAGCAGCAAAGACAAAAAAACTAGTATAAGTATCTGTAATTGGAATGGGAAGTTTGTGAAGAGGTTTGAGAGATGAAGAGGTGTGGAAATGCCTAAGGATCTTGTAATGAAGAATGTGCCAACTAAAAAAAATGATAAACATTTAAAATATTTATTTATTTATTTATTATTAATTAATTAATTAATTTATTTATTTATTTAATGTGTATGTGTATGTTGCCTGAATGTAGGTAAGTTCACCCATGTCGTGCAATGCCCACAGAGGTCAGAAGAGGCTGTCGGATCCCCTGGGACTGGAGTTATGGACAATTGTTAGCTGCCATGTGGGTGCTGGGATTCAAACCCAGGTCTTCTGCAAGAACAACCAGTGTTCTTAACCACTGAGCCATCTCTCCAGCCCCCAAAATCAAAATTTTAAAAATTATATTTTTCTCTAAATGATGGAATGTGCAAACTTATTTTGACAGAAGAATCATCCTCATGAATAGTATTCAGAAGCTATGATCCAAGGGTCCTACGTTCAATTGGTGCAATAATACTGAGGCTTATAAATGTATTCTTGTAGCAACTCTTTCTCACAGATTAATGACTTATTTTCTTTTACTTAAGGAATGATTCAGAATAACATGCTCTTCAGTACTAATGAATAATGACATAATTGCTTCCTTATAAGCATCTAATCATATAAAGGTCTTTAGCATATCAAATAATTTGAGATTGATGTGTTTAAGAGTTTAAAGTTTTCTTTAAAGAATGCAGTTATAATTGTTTATTTTGAGAATTTTTCATTTTTATTGAATTTTTCTGAATTTCATATACTATATTTTGGTCCTATTTAGACCACATCCCCTCCCTATAGCCCTTTTAATACTCCATACTTGATTTCATTTACTCTATTTATCTATCTATGTATCTATGTATCTATGTATCTATGTATCTATCTATCTATCTATCTATCTATCTATCTATCTATCTATCATCTATCTCTATCTATCTATCTCATCTATCTATCATCATCTTCTATCATCTATCTATCTATCTATCTATCTATCTATCTATCTATCTACCTACCTATCTATCTATTTTCTGTCTAAAGATTAACCTATTCAGTGTCACATTCTTAAAGAAAACTGACTCTCCCTCTCTCAGAAGCCATTCACTGTCAACTGTTTCTTAGTTAGGGTTGGGGCTTTTTCCCACTTCCCCAGGTCTATGCTGGGATTTTGTCTGGATTGAGATTGAATGAGTCTTATACATGCTGTCATTTATAGTATTAATTGTTAAGAAGGTGTATTTTAAAATAATTACTTGCTTTTCCTCAATGACAAAGTAGTTCTTTTTATTAAGCAAATGTTTCTGAAAACCGGTAAGATTTAGCTAGTATTTCATAAATTATATATTTTTTTCTTTACATAAAATTGTACTTGACATGGACATGCAAAATTATAAATGCACAACTAATTTACTTAAATAAAATAAACCATGTATATATTAATATAACACAACAGTGCAGGAGCAGGCCTGACTCTAAATGCAGTCTGTTAAGAGAATTAAAAATCTTTTCTCAGGGCTGGAGACATTGCTCAGGGCTTAACAGCATGAGCTGCTCGCCCACCCCCCCCCACCACACACTGGCTGCTTTTGTAGATGACCTAGGTTCAGTTCTCAGCACCACATGGCAGTGAACAACTGTCAGTAACTCCAGTTCCAGGGGATCTGATGCCCTTTCTGTCCTCCATAAGCATTACATAACACATGCAGGAAAAACACTCACACATAAAATAGATCAAAGACCTCAGTATCAACAAATGCTGAAACTCTTAGAACAAGATGTAGGTATAGGAAAGGACTTTCTAAATCAGATTTATGCTGCTCAGAAATTAAGATCAACAACTGGCAAATGGGATCTCCTTTAACTAAAAATTTTTGTACATTAAAAGAAACAGCCAATTGTCTGAAGAGGAAGCCCAGAGAGTGGAAGAAAATCTTTACCAGCTATACATCTGACAGCGGATTAATATCCAGAATATACAAAGAACTCAAAATCAAAGACTCCTGGAAATAAATGGCCCAATTTAAAAAATGGTCTGTGGATCTGACCAGAGAGCTGTCAAAAGAAGAAATAAAAGTAGCTTATAAATAAGCATAAAATTTAAATTCAAAAGGACCTTTCTCCAGGTCTGACACTCTTTTCAGAGGCTTTATTCCCAGCATAGTTAGTATCCTCTGGGAGCAGTGCAGGTCCTGTCACATCTGCTTGCCTAACACCTTTGAGAAAATAGAGACAGAGGAAATACTTTTTAAGAAAAAGAAATAAATGTTGTAGGCAAAAATATGCTTTCATGTCATTGGCCAAAGTTGGATCCTCTAGCTGCATTTCCATCAATTATTTAAAGCCTAGTTTTGTGGTAAGTCAATGAAACATGATGGTTGTATCACACCGAGAACCACACCAAGTTAACAAGAGAGTCCTTTCCATCCAAACCCATGAATAAGAATGATAGAGGAAAGGATTCTTAAAGAAATAGAGTTGATAGTAACAAGGAAAGACAAATTGTTTATACAGAAGGAAAAGGCAAATTCCCACAATACTGTATAGATTTTTATAAGTCATTACTGTGTTGGTAAAGGTCCTGGATATATTTAACCAACTTTCTCAAGAGTGATAAAAACATTTAAAGGAGATGCTGTTATTTTAATAACATTGAGCAGTCAGAGAGATCCCAAGAGGGAAATTTAAGATATTCTTTTATTGTGTAGGTAGAAATTTAGCAAAGAAATCAAATACTCAGAAGTTATTGTTAGAAAGGAGGGTGGCCAGCTGTTCAGTCTCTGTAGAAGGTTCAAGAAGGGCACAAGTGTGTAGGTAGGAACTTGATAGGTTTACCCACATCTTAAATGAAACTTCTGTGTACGTGGGACCATCAGATCGCAGGATGTCCTGTCAATTGGGGCTATGAAGTTTATCTGCTTGCTGATGTAGAACAAGGTCTTCTTCCATACTAATGTGACTCAGGAGGGTTCTGTATAAAGGATAAATTGGATAACCTTTAAATAAATATTTAATAAGCATTGATTTTTTTGAAAGTTAATATTTTAAGATGGAAAACATCAGCTATGAATAGAGTGAAGTAATGCAATTGCTTTTCTAAATAGAATTAATTCCCTAATTCCTCACTTGGATTACTATATCAGCAGAATGTGAGCAATTATATTTTATGGATGCCGCAAATGTGTTTTAAAATATCAGCTTAAAATCTTATATTTAAATAGTTACCTCTTAAACAAAAAGCTGTTCTGCACAAAGAGACCTGAGGTAGAGAATTATTTTTTTTGGAACATAGGAATAATTCATTCAGTGAAATTAAGACCAATAGTTTTTCTAGTAGAATAAAATTAACTATTTTTCAGCTCTATGCAATTTAAATCATATTAGCATACATTATTCATATTAGAAACTGAAATTCAATTCTACTAGTCAGGGAGCTTGTGTCAGGCAATTATCAACTATAACATTACTGTTATTGCTCACAGTTACGCATGTGTCCTATTGAGAAAGTAGCACTTATATTAGAAGGAAAATGTAAAGCAAGAGTATTGCAAATGGCAATCAAAAATCCATTATAAGAAACAAATTTTTTTTTCTTTTCAGCTTTGTTTGGTTCCATTTTTCCCCTTTATATTCTGAGTATGCATAAATGGCACCCTACAGGCAGCACTTTAATTTTCACTTTGTAACTGCAAAGGCCTGGGGGAGAGGGGGGTCAATGAGAAGATGATGTTTTTCTTAACATTAGAAATTATATTAGGCAAATAAAGTCCTCAAATTTACATGATTTGCTCTCTGCAAATCAATATTAGGAATATGCTTTAGAATTTAGAAGTTTAGGAATGAGACTGCATGTTTTCATACTAAGAAATGAGTTTGGTACGAGGCCAAAAGACCAATTAATCTCTTTGATGAAACTGATTCTAATTTAAACAACAGCAACAAAATACTCACTTCTGCATTTTTAGCAATGCAATTAATGACAGTATGTTTTTTTAAAGATGGATGGAAATAGTAAAATTTAAAAGAAAGAGGATAGGTAATTATAAGATGTCAAGCAACACACAATTTGGTGCAAATACAGTGGAATTCCTGAGTTTATTTTCCATAATTAATTTCTATATAACCACAATCACAATTGTTACACTATTTTGGATGTAACGACTCCCAGGATGCTGAGACTTCTGACTAACGACACATTCATGTCTTCTCCGAGAAAATGGGAGCATGAAGCCTATAGAAAATTCCTAAATTTTTCTCATCTGTGGTTTTACAAGTGCACAGTTTAAAAAAAGATTTTATTATATTTTACATTATGTGTATGAGTGTATTGCCAGGATGTATGTAAGCACACCCGTGTCCTGCAATGTCCGCAGAGGTCAGAAGTGGGTGTCTGATTCCCCTGGAACTGGAGTTACAGGTGGTTGTTAGCCACCATGTGAGTGCTGGGAATCGAATCTGGGTCCTCGTCAACAGCAGCCAGTGCTTTAAACTACTGAATCATCTGCCCACCCCCCCAGCTGCGCAGTTTTAAGAGTTTGATATAAAGTGATCTGATGAAGAAAAGCAGCCCCGTGTTCTTCAGTGTCTTTGAATAATTATAGAAATTTATTTTTTGTAAAATAATTCTATATATTTAGTTTACTACTATATATAGGAATGACTTACAATCTAGATAGAACCTGAACTAATGACTTTTACTCAAGCTTGCACCAAAAAGCTACTGTTCATAATGCAAACAAGCTCAGCCACATCCTCTTGTGTCCTGGGGGAGACCTACTTTGCCCTCCACCCAAGATATTGAATCAAAGTGGGTGTGCTTGAATTAGTATATCAAAACACTGGAGGCAGTGTATTCAAGTTCTTTTTTTTTTTTTTTGCTTAGCCAGTTTATTTGGAAATAATACAGCAAAAATTCTAAAATGGCATAAACTTTGAAGAGAACTTTAAAACTATCAATAAGACTTGCTTCATTTTTACATTTGAGAAGTCCAATTAGAACTCTTGAAAAGAATAAATATAGAAAGAAGGCAAAGTTTCAGACATTATGTTGACAAATAAGGAACCTTCCCACATGATAGTTAATCCAGTCAAAATAACTGGCAACTTTGGTACAAACACCTGGGAACTCTGGTTTTCCACAGTTTTCATCCCAGCTCACAATTCACAATGCCACAAACATAAATCACATTGTTGACATCTGCACAGACCAAGGGGCCTCCCAGAGTCACCTTTGCAGGCATCTATGGAACCATCCTCTGTCTCTGAGAAAAAGAAAATCACATATTTTCTTTCATTTCTTAGCGCCGCCTTCCTGCCTCCTTGTTGCACCAATCCTCCCTACCCCCAAACCGGCACAAGTGTTCTCTGGTATTCCAGAGAGCTTGGTTCTAACTTAACCATCAAAAAGTTCCTCTTAGATTACAGCTGGGGAATAAGATTGTTTATTTGGGCTTGCCAAGAAAGTTAGAGGGCCATTTACAAAAACAAGAACTCTCATAGGCTTTTTCTTTCCCATATTTGAGACATGTGCCATCCCATCCAAGGTCAGCTGTGCTGGGAAGCCCGTACCCAAACATCAGTCCTGTGGCTTCCTGACAGTCGCACACAATGGTGAGAGAGCTGCCTCGTCGCTTTCCTGGCTTATATATCCTTAACCCCTTCCCTTGATGCAGACTCCTTCCGCAGAGCTTGGGAAGGAGGTGGGACTACAGTTTGTGCTCATAGTGGTCCAAGGAACGTCAGGGTGACATTCCCACACTGATCTGTGTAAAGACGGTCCCTTTCTTGAACTTTCCTGACAGGAAATAACAGGAGCTCTCTTTACCTACAGGCTCCTCCTGGGATTACAGAGTTGAAGAGATGCAGACTAGGAAATAATCCACAAATCTTCTGTTCAGTTCCCTGAATTAGCATGTTCTTTTTGCAACTGTATAAGGAGATCCCAACCTGGAAGTTGCTGAGCAGGAAAACAATAAGACTACCTAGCCTAGCACTTACTGAGTGCTTAAAAGGCATTCATTGCTTCAAGCCTCATCACAAATCTATGAGGTATCTTTTTTTCTTTTATTTTATAAATGAGACAAATAAAATACAAATAGGTTCACTAACTCATCAAAGGTCACACAGAGGGGAAGTGGCAAAGGCTAGACTTGAGCCTGGGCAACCAGATCTCAGTTTCTCTTCTTAGCCTTGATAATGCCTCCTGGCAAATTTTGTCCATTACAGCCCTGAGTTAATTTCCAGAAAGGAGGTGATTTCTTCTCACTCTTATGACTTTCTAACACTTGAAATTACTGTTGGTTAGAATTTGGGTTCATGTTCTGGGGGCTTGTCCTCAGTGTGATGATGGTATGGGATGGAGCCTCTTGGAAGGTCCTTAGGGTAGTGGGAATGGGCCCTCTGAAGGATTATGGTGGTTCTCTTCAGACCCCTGGGGCCCAGCCCTCCCTACTCTCCTGTCTCCTTGCCTTCCATTCTTCTCATGTGCTCTCTTATTTCCCACTGTGATAGCTCTGCTATTGTAGTGCTGTCACCATGAGGCCCTCACCAGAGTTCATTCAGCTCATGGCCAAATGCCTCTCAAGATGTGAGCTAATTCTTTCTTTATAAAAACCCAGCCTCAGGTATTTTGTTAAAGTATCAAAAGCAGACTAATATAATATACATTTCAGATGAATGATTGGCCTCTTACCTGCACATAGTATTTCTTTTTCATAGTAGTGATTTTGGTTGCCTATTGGGTTAACTTCACCCCACTTAAGTGAATAGACTTATCTAAAGAAAGTGAAGAAATAGACACTTAGAAGCCACAAATGAGAAATCTAAATTAAATCCTTTTATCACTTAGTACACTTAAACTTAGTAAAATATATTGATATACCATGGTTACTAATTTCATTGAAAGTCTTGTTAGAGTGAGAAAAAATCTTGCATGAAGTTAGTCCAAAATACATGTGAAGTTATCAATGTATAGGTGTCTTTCCGTTAGTGAGGAAATCCATCTCTTAAGAGATCTGAAGTGATTAATCAGGGAGCCAGAATTTTCTTCACATTTAATTTAAATGAAAGTTTTGGGACTTGAACACCTTTGGTCTATGGAGAGAGAATGGCCAGGTATTGAATGACCAAGGAAATGAGAGACATTTAAGAAAACAAAAGAAGTTTCAGGGGTGAGACTTGGGTCTGTTCCATTGTTCTGCTTCTTTTTTTCCAGCTCGCAGCAATTCTTTAGGATGCATCCTACCACTGCATGTTTATTTCCTCACTACACAAAAATTTAAGAGCTCCAGGGCTAGCCCCGAGTTATTCGTTACCAGCATTCACAGTCACCTTGCACAGAGGAGTTGCTTAATAAATACTTATGTGATTAGTGCCTGTATAAAATCATAGTAATTTAACGGATACTTTATAAATATACTAAATTACTCTTCCTGTGTTTATCCCAGCACTGTGTGAGCACCACAGTGTCTGAACCTGCAATCCCCTTTCTATGTCTACTCTCCTAGGAGTTCCATCTTAACTGAAATGAAACTGCATAATTAGTACTTGTCTAGGGAAAAATATTAAGCAAATCTTGTTGGCTTTAAGATGGATGCAAACTCCTGATCCTCCTACTTCTGCCTCTGGGATTGTAAGTGTGAATCATCACAAAAATCACATTTGAGTATTTACTTTTCATTTCATTGATGGGGATCAAACCCAGGAACTTTCACATGCTAAGCATGTACTCTACCTCTGAGTCACACCCCTGGCTTCATGGGGTCCTTCTGATAATGGGGTGCTGAGCAACTACTCAGGCTGTAAGTCTAGACAGGGAGCTAGATACTGCTCACTTCTGCATGTGGCAGTATTTCTTGGTACTACCATAGTTCCCAGACATTTTGATTCCCATTTCCAACTCCTAGAATATAAGACATATATATATATACCTTGTTCTCGACCCCCATCCAGAAATGATGCATTTATCATTCGACTGAAATAGATATGGAGGAGATGAGGGGACACAGGCAAGGACAGAAGTGGAGAGCTCACTTTCTTTTTGGCTCACATGATTTCTCACTTCAATCAAAGCTATGTCAGTTTGGTAGGTGGTTCTGTTGTAGTGTTTGTAAACAATAACTGTATTTACTGTTGCAAACTTTAACTCAGCATTGGGTTTTCGCCAGTCTAATAATGCTGTCCACACTTGGTAATTGCAAAGTTTACTGGCTCATCATGAAGAGGCCGGATCCAGGCACTCTCAGGCAGGCTGCTGAGGTCCCTTGTTTTCATAGTTTTATCCTCACTGAGTTAAAGACAGTAACACTAGCTGGAGAGCATGCTTGGCATTGTGTTTGAAATACATTAGCTTAGGCATCAAAGGGCAAGATTCTCTGATAAGTGTGGATTCAAGCTTGTAGTTGGAGAAACTGTTTGAATATAAGTATGGGTGAGGCTTGGCTCAGAAGCATAATTTCTTGGAACATCAGAAGGAAGAGGTAGGGCTCAGCGTTTGGCTCACTCTTAATACTAACACCAAGAGTCAGGCTGATTATTTATTCAGGTATAACAGTAATATGGCTTAGTATTGCCACAACTCCAGGCTGTCCTCATCTTAATCTTTGAGTGGTTTATTCACATAATAAATAAAAATTCACAAATTCATCCACTGGCCAGTTTTTGGATCTTAAGTATATACCTATTAAGTTTTAGAATCTCACTCTGGAAAATTACTGATACGCAGCTGTCAGATCATTAGATACCTCAACACACTATACATTTCTTAATTTCAGTGTTGTTACCTTTACCACAACTGAAAACGTTTGCTTTCAAACCCCTGTGTTGGTATGTTCTTGTTTTTCCAGATTCCTGAATTGTATTATTAAGTTTTTATTTCTTCTTTTTCTGATCTTTCATCATAGGTGCTTAGAGCTATAAATTTCTACCTTGGGACTACTTTTATTGTGTTTCAGAGAGTTTATTGTGTTGTGTTTTCATTTTCATTTAATATTAGGATTATTTGTAATTATTTCTTGATTTCTTCTTTGACCCATTCATAATCCAGTAGTGTATTGTTTAATCTCCCCTCTCCCCTAGTTCATGTAATTATCCATGCTTTGTTGCATTGAGGTCAAATAAGATACATGGAAATTGCTCAATTTTTCCAAATTTATTGAGATTTGTTCTGTGTGTGACTATGTGGTCTATTGTAGAGAAACTTCTGTGGATGGCATCTTTGGTGCTTATATTTGTAGATGTCTGTTAGGTCCATTTGATGTATGATATTATTTAATTCCACTATTTCTTTTTTTGTTTATTTTTATTAAAATTTTCTGCATTTCATATACAACATCTTAATCATTTTTATACCCCCTTCGCCATCAGGACCTTCCCATGGTCCCCTTCCAATGGTATTTCATGCATTCTGTCATTTATGTTAAGGCCTATTGAATTGAGTTAGTGCTGTCAGAGGCCCCTCAGAGCAAATTCATCCACTGGGGTCTAGTCAGCCTATATAGAGTCACTTAAAGAAGATCAGCTCTTCCTCACCTAGCAGTAATCAGCTGCCCAATAGTTCTTTGGCTAAGATTGGGCTTCCTGCCCATATTTCTCTTTTATTATGTTCAGATGACCTGTGTATTAGACAGAATGGGGTATTGAAGTCAACTTCTATTACTGAATTTGGATTTATCTGTGTCTTGAAGTCCAGTAGTACTCTTTTTATGAAATCGGGTATGCCAGAGCTTGGTGCAGTTATTTTTATGATTATAATGCCTTTTTAGTTGATGCTTCCTTTGATCTGAATGAAGTGCCCTTCTTTAACTCTTCTGGTTAATATTAGTTTGTAGTCTACTTAATCAGATATCAGGATAACAACACCTGCTTTTTCTTATTCCTATTTGCTTAAATTATTTTCTTTCCATTCTTGCATTCTAATGTGGTACCTGGCCTTGAAGGTAAGATCAGTTTCTTTCATACAACAAAAATCAGATTTTTGTTTCTTATTTCATTCAACTAACTTGTGTCTATTGATTTCAGAGTTGAGACTACTGATGTTTAAATTTATTATTGAATTGGTTACTATTATTTTATTTTCTGTTTGCCGTCTTAGTTCTGATTTGTGCTCCCATAATGTGAGCTCCACTTGCTTGTTTGTTTGTTTGCTTGCTTTTGTTGTTGTTATTGTTGTTGGTGGTGATGGTGGTGGTGTTCTACAGCTTCTTGGCTGTGCTTATTTCTTTCTTCAGTCCATAATATTTCTTCCAGTATTCTCCATAGGGTAGGTTTAGTGGACATAAATTCTCTCAGCCCATTTATATCATGGAATGCTTTTCTTTCTCCGTCAACTGTGACAGATAGTTTTGTTGAGTAAAGTAGTCTGGGTTGTCGTCTGAGATCATTTTAGAACTTGAGTACATTGCTCCAGGCTCTTCTGGCTTTAAAGTTTCCATTGAAATGTCACCTGTTATTCTGGTGGATTTTCTTTTATGTGCAACTTATTTTTCTCTTGCAACTTTCAATACCCTCTCTTTGTTTGTATACCTAATGTGTTTACTATGATGTACCATGGGGAATTTCTTTTATGGCCCTATTTAGTGTTCTGTGTGTTTCTTTTATCTGTATGGATATGTTGTTGCTTAATTTAGGGAGGTTTTCTTCTGTAATCCTGTTGAAGATCTGGTCTATGCCATTGACCTGGGTGGGATTCTTATTTCTCTATGCTTATAATTTGTAGTTTTGGTCTGTTCCTGTTCACAGTTCTTGCATATTAATTTCCTGTGTTTGGGAAAATTTTCATGTTCTTTGCTCGAGGGGTCCAGTTGTTCTATTTTATTTTCAAATCTTGATATTCTGTTTTCTATTTGATTCATTCTGCTGGAAAGACTTTTCCCTGATTTTTAAAATTGGGTTATTGAGGTTTTTTAATTCTTTCTTTTTCCTAGTTACTTTCTATTGCTGTGATAAAAACACTGACCAAAACCACCCTGGAGAGGAGTTTATTTTATCTTACATTTGCCAGGCCACAGTTCATCACTGAGGGATTTCAGGGCAGGAACTCAGGACAGGAACCTGGAGGCAAGAGAGGAAGCTCAAGCCACCAAGGAATGCTGCTTACTGGCTTGCTCCCCTGGCCTGTGTTATGTACATGCACAAGTGTGTTAAGATGACAGTTGAAGCAATCCAACACGATCTTCACCTCAGCCTAAGTTTTCTTCAACATGTCTCTTAACTAAATTCACTTTTCAAATCCCAAATTGTCTCTGTCATTTCATTAGCTGTATATTTGTTTTTGTTGTTGTTGTTGTTTTGAGTTGCACTTGGGAGTTTATTCCTATCCTCTGAATTCATGGAGGTCTTCGTTCATGTGTTCGTTTTTCTTTTAAATAAATAATTTACTGAGAATTTCAAACATGCGTATAAGGTGTTTTGACCAAATCCATGCCCACTCCCTCCCCTCTAACTCCTCCCATATCTTCCCATCACTTTTTTCTGATAACTTCATGTACTCTTTCTTCTTTTTTGACTTTTTTTTTTATGGGGCTTTTGGCTATTCTAACATTCCTTCCTCTGAAGAGGTAACCCTAAAATCTTTTAAGGATTAGATACAAGCTTTCAAATACTTTCAACATTTTTGGCCTTTGGAACAGAGTATGTTGTTAAAGGCCCAAGGACATTTTGACTTTTAGCCAAGAAACTGGCTACTTTTGTATGAGGTCTTTTTACCCTAACTGCCTAGCCAATTCTTACTTCCTATTCATATCAAACCATCCTCTGAAGATGTTACACAAATTGCTAATAGGGAATAAGGTCGTAGATCACTCTGGCTTCTTCCACGCTGAACAGGGATGCAGGGTGAGGCAATTGGAGTATCCCTTCAGTGGGTCTATCTAAAAGACTCCTAGAGTGCATAAATCATCTCTAAGGGGGAAAGAAAGTCCTTGAATCCTGAGAAGGAGATATGAAGGAGAAGTAAAGACAAGAGTAATTAGCATTACAAGTTCGAGCCAGAAAGCTAAAAAAAAGTTAGACCAGGGCAATTTTCAAATGTTCATATTAGAGTCCATTGGAATTTCTTGACAAGAGCTTCCAAAAGCATCCTTTTATTGGGCTCCTCTTCATTTTTCTTTTGTCTGCCAAGACTGGACTCTAAAGTGATGGATTCAGGATTTGCTGTCAGGTATTTTGATGGCTGTTGGAGTGGTTAGAATCAGTGTCAGTTCCCTCTCAAAGGCTTCTAGATAAGGGGAGAAAACAAATTTATCCATCATTTAGAACAATAGCTGGTTGTCTCCCTTAGCTACAGTGCCTATAGTATTGGACACCAAGATTTGAAGTCTTACATCTGAGCAGCACTTTCTGGTTAGGAACAAAATCATCAATGAGAAATAATTGTCTAAATAACTTTTTATATACTTAAGCCTAAAGCCTGGGAAGTATAATCCCTTGAATTCTTAAAGAAATATACTGATGACTTCACTCTTTGGTTATACTTTCCTTTTGGGTGTTTAAGACCATAGAGTTGGCCCAAATAAATCAACTTATTTTTACCCTTAAGGCCATTTGAAGCTCTGTTCCTCAGGGGTGACATGGGCTTAGGAGGAGCTCCTGGCTCCTTTCTTTTATCAGTTCCATCTATGTGAAGATAAGTCAAAGGTCCTGCTCGACCATATCTGGCTTCACTTGGAAGCATGAATGAGATGTTCATATGCTTTTTAAACTCCTTCAATTCTTTAATTAAGTTTATTTATCTATTTTTCTTTTGTTTTTAAACTGCTGTGTCCTGGAAGTTGCTTGGGCAGTTGTCATGAAAGAAAAGTTCTATAGAACTAGTAGAATTTGGTAAAGATCTATTATCTTTTGTTTATATTGTCTGTATTTTGGGGATGTGATCTGGATATATGAATTGCATTTGTTGGTTGTGCACCTGATATGAAAATATAGCAACTCTTTATTGAACACAAGTGTTGTTCTGTTTTTGTTGTTATGGCTTGGTTGATTTCAGACCAAATATGAAAAATGTAAGTTTGTTTATACTTAAGTTTCTCACTGTTGGTTTTGGAGTGACAGTGGTGGTTCCTGGCTGGTTAGTGTGCCCAGTTGGCAATGGGTGCTAGTACTGTAAGTGTGGAGATAGCAGCAGGGTGGGCTGGGTTCTGTCTAACTCACCAGGCTTGTATCAAGTGCGAGTAGCACAATACAGGTTAATTCCAAAAGTGTATCAGGCAAAATTCTTGAATACAGTCACTTTTTCAAATGGGTCGGACTTTTTAATCAGATGATAGAATTTACAATTCTGTTTTCAGAGGGATCTCAAGAAAAATAAAAGCAAAACTGAAAAAGTTGAGAAACATAGGTCCAAAGTGGGGCATAAGACACATCCACTCAGTTAAAAAACATTTTATTGGAAGACATTAATATCCATATCCTAGGAAAATGAAGAAGATATTTTTATTATATGGTTCTGACCACGGAGTTCATTTTATATTCAATATTGTGCATCTATTTGGTGCCACTGAATTCTAAATTTCTACTGGACATGAGTTATGAATCAGACAATGGAGTGAGTTTTGGAATCCAACAAAAAATATATAAGACATGTATTTGGAGAAACATACACAGATGTTGTCAAATGTTTGCCAGATGACTCAGTGAACACACCACAAAAGTTGTACTATATTTCAGCCTGGACACTGGAGGTCGATCAGGGAAGATGAGATTGAAAGTCAATTGTGACGAGAATCTGTGAAAGCAGACCAGTGAAATAAACAGAATAAGTGAAGCTGATAGAATGAGATGAGAGAAAGAATAGTTATAAGGTTATAAAGAACAGCAATTAAAGGACAAACAGAAAATGCCTCTGAAACAAGACTACAGAGGAATCATCACACTGTAGGGTAGAGAGCTGAGTGTCCCTGCAGAGACTAAGAAAGAAGGGGGCATTGGGAAGGTCAGTTGCTGGAGAATTGTCAAGAAGATGAATGCTGAATATCAGGGACTGTGGGCACTGGAGGACAATGTTGATAGAATTATAGTGACTAAAACAAAACTACAGCAAATGAAAGAGCTGTTACTACAAGGAAGAGATGTAAGGTATTAGGTATGGAAACGTTTTCTTTTTTAGTTTGTTTTCCATATTAAACACATTTTTGTCCATTGTGTGAGATAAGAGTTTACATTTTTGTTTGCTATATTTAGTTTTCCAAGAAACATTTGTTAAAGACTTCAATTTTCAATTCCCTTTCGAATTGCCTTGGAAGCTTTGTTGAAATTCAATGGACTACAAAAGTGTGGGTCTGTTTTTTTTTTTTTTAATTCTTTATTTTGTTCTATTGATCTGTTTGTCTACACTTTCATCAATAGTGCATTGTTTTAATTGTTTTAGTTTTATAGTGAGTCCTGAAATCAGGTAATGGCAGTACTCCAGCCCCATTCTTCATTTCCATAACTGTATATAGCTCTTTTCATTTCTTCGTATTTCTGTATCTGTTTGACCATTAGTCTGTTTCTTTCTAAAAAATATTCTGCTGTGATTTTGAATATAATATCATCCCATCTATATCTAGCTATAGAGCAACTTTACAATATTTAGTTTTATCATCCATAACCAGATTATCTTGCCATTTATTTAGCTTTTATTTAGCCCAACAGTGTACTCTAGTTTTTCTTAGCAAATTCTTGCTTATCTTCTCTATTTTGTGTTTTGAATACTATAATAAATGGTATTAGTATTAATTTAATTACATAATTTGTGTTGGTATCAAGTAGAATCATAATCTGCTTTTCCATATTTATTTGGCATCCAGCAGCTTTGCTAAAATCAAATATTAGTTCAAAGAATAATTCCTAAATTTGGGGCCAATGTTCTCTATATAAATAATTTTATTTGAATGAAAGAATTTACTGCGTTATATACAAGCTTAAAGATGTTTTGTTTTCAAAAGCAATTATGAGGGAGGTTTTTGTACGCCAAGTCTAAATGTGCTATATATTAATTTTCCCTACAGTCTTTTGTTCAGTGACGTATTGCTCCTACTAAACTCTACCTGAGGCAAAGAAAATAAATTCTTCCTGAAAACACTATGTTTAACCTGTGGCCATGGAGTTCCCTCCTATATGTGATCCGGTCTCTGACTCCTGAGCTTGGAATTCAAATTTGCTTATTTCCTGTAGTTGCTTTGGTGGACACCTTGTAATTAAACAATATGTCCTATTTTATAATACTATCATAGTCACCTTGTTTTACTTATCCTGGTCACATATTTTGCATATTTTCCTATAAATTGTTTTGAAATCATCAAAGCAATCAGCCTCAGTATTGTTAGTATTAGAAGTAGTTATGAATACATTGACTTAAGTTTTTTTTTTTTTAGTTCATTGCCTTTGACCCTAAATTAGTATCACAATATTTAGTCAGACTCTTTGGTTGAAAAAAATGTCTGTTGATGATATATTGTGACTTCTATATTTGCTTATGCTATGGGATTTTTATTGTATTTTATTTATTATTTTTATGTGCATGTGTGTATTGCCTGCATGTAGATAAGTGCACCCATGTCACACAATGCCTGTGGAGGACAGAAGAGGCTGTTGGATTCTCTGGTACTGGAGTACAGACAGTTGTTACCTGTCATGTAGGTGCTGGGATTTGAACCCGGGTCTTCTGCAAGAACAGCTAGTGTTCTTAACCACTGAACCATTTCTCCAGCCCCGTATGCTATAGGATTTTTAAAAATACTTTCAATACATACAGATCCATGAATATGCCCAGCCTATAGATTTAAGATACTGTTCTAATATATATTCTGTAACTTATGATACATATTTCATGAAATTCCTAACTTTTATATAGCAGAAATATATATATATATATGCATGATTATCATTTTAAAATATTTAAGCTGAAAAAAATTTTAAGCTGATATTTTTTTCCTCATTTATATTAAGCCACAGAGTTCAGGTCTTAGTTTGTAAATATTTTATTACTTTTTCCATTTTCTCTTCTATACACAATACTTTTGTCTGACTGTACATCTTATTATCTATTTTTCATTTTCTTCCCCGTTTCATTCTGAGATATCTGATCTGCTCAACCTCTGTAATCTCCAAGATTTCTCATCAAACTTTATGGTATTTTTTGTTGCTTCTGGGAGCAAAATAATCATGCATTCAGCAGCCTACACACACCAATTCCACACAGCCATTCATTCCAAAGTACAGCTTAGTACTTAGGGCGAGAGTGGGAAGGCTGCTTGGCTAAGGAGCTGTTCATGCTCAGTGGTCCTATGCTTGGCCGCTAGCTATGCAAAGACTGTGGTAACTTGAAAGTGAAATATCAGAGTTTGCCACAGTAAAACAGAAGACAATGGAGCTGGTGAGCTTGCTCTCACTGAGCCTTTTAACTAAACACATCTTCCAGAAAATATGTATGCTTCTATCTGTTTTTTCAAAATGGGACTTTGAACAAAGGTTACCATTTTGCAGGTTCCTGGTTTTACACAGAGTAATTTTGGTATCAAAAGTGAATTGTTCTTTTCAACTAACTTTCAATTACTGGAAAAATAAGTAGCAATCTTAATCCTGCAGTGCTGGGGAAGGAATCAAAGCTTCCTTCATTCCAGGCAAGACCTCTACTACTAAACTTACCTTGCTAAACCTCTTTTATCTTTTATTTATGTGACAGAACCACACTAAATTATCTAGCTAGACTTGCATTAACCTCAGTATATCAGGCTGACCTTAAACTTGGGACCCCTTTACCCCTGCCTCCAGAATAGTTGGGGTTAAAGAACTGTACTACTAGGCCAGGCACACTGCACTTTGAGAAGGAAAACATACTTTTCCACCAAATTTTCAAACTTTCACATTTATTAGGTTGACATAAAAAGAACTGGAAAGTAATGGGAGATGGAGGGAATAGGAAACAGGAGAGAGAGAGAGAGAGAGAGAGAGAGAGAGAGAGAGAGAGAGAGATTGATTTTATCCATATATAAGATGAGTAAACAGGAGAAAGGACAGTTGCTGAGACTGTCACCACACTACAACTAGTGGCCGTACATCAGAGGTAAGGATGGGGTTGCTGTTTCCAAATATGTGCTTACCTCTCCTACTGCTTAGAGAAATGGCTGCAAGAAGTAGGTGCTGAATATGATTTAAAAATTCAACAATAATCCATGAAAGTATTTAATATTCACCAATTTTAGATAATACCTGAAAGAAACCAAACAGAAACTTCAATTGTAAGTCAAACATTCTAACAGTGATTTCAGGGTCATACACCTGGACTCCTTGAAGGAATATAGGTTGAGCTATGCACATGGAAAGGCAGAAGGAAGATGTATCTCACACTCATGGGACAGCCTCTATCCAGTCTCCCTGACAGCTTAGGACATGGAGAATGAAGGTTAATAAAACCAGGGAGACAGACTTAGTTTTAGGTTTAGTATCTCTGCCCACTAGTAAAATGGAATCAAATCAATACCTCAGATTCTAATCAATCAATCATGTTAAAGTTGGAAGGTAAATGTGCAATTCTGGGAGTTATTCAGAAGACCTGTTCTCTTTATCCCAACACAAGATCAGAGTTTATAATTGAAAAAATAAATGAATTTTTGTGATTTTTCATATAATATTTATTAATGGTATTTATATCCCCTCCCCTACTGCATCTCCCCTTTCTGCAATCTGATGCACATATCTCTATCTCGATCTCGATCTCGATCTCTATCTCTATCTCTATCTCGATCTCTCTATCTCTATCTCTATATCTCTATTGCTATCTCTCTATACCTCTGTCTATCTATCTATCTATCTCTCTATCTATCTATCATCTATCTATCTAATCTATCTATCATCTATCTATCTATCTATCTATCTATCAATCATCTATCTATCTATCTATTTATCATCTATCTTCTATCATCTATCTATCTTCTATCATCTATCTATCTATCTATCTATCTATCTATCTATCTATCATCTATCATCATCTATCTATCAATCATCTATTATCTATCTATCATCTAACTATCTATCTATCATCTATCTATCTATCTATCTCTAATCTATCCATCTATCTATCTATCTATCTATCATCTATCTATCATCTATATCTATCTATCTATCTATCTATCTATCTATCTCTTCTCTCTATCCTTTATAGAGCCTGATTTGTGCCTTCAAATGTACTTTCGTATGTGTCCATTCACTGAAGACTGGTTAACCTACCAAGAGTCCCATGCTTGAAAGAGATTGACTCTCCCCCCACTTAGCAGTCATTGGCTTCAGGTAAAATTTTAGGCAGGGTTGGGATTTCTTAACCATGTCCCCATGTCTGGCTTAAGCTTGCACAGGACTCGAGCATGTGGTCACCATTGCTCACCATTGTAAATTCATATGAATAACTGACCAACTGTATGGAAAACTCTATTTCTTTGTGGTTATCCACTTTCTCTGGCTCTTACAATCTTCCCACCACACCCCATCTTCCACATGATTCTTGAACCTTGAGAGACAGAAGTTTGATATAGGTGTCCTGTTCAGGGATAAGGGCTCTGCAGCTTCTCTGCACCTTGACTAGTTGTAGAGTTCTGTGTTAATCACCATCTGATGCGTACAGAAACTTCTCTTGTGGAGAGTTGAGAAATGTATTAATCTGTGGGTATAACAAGTCATTAAGAGTCAGTTTAATTCTGTAACCATATAGCAGAAAAGTAGTAGTGGACTCTCCCCCATGTCCTATGACCTGTTTGGCTTCAGGTTCCTAGTTCTGATATCAGTGACAGATATGGTTTCCATCCTGTGAAGTAGACCTTAAATTCAAGTAGAAAATGATTGCTTACTCCCATAATATCCATGCCATTATTGTACTGGTGTGCATATCCTTCCAGGCCAGTTGATTTTGTAGTCCACAGGATTCCCAGTTGGGTAAAGTTGATTGCTATTATTTTTTTCTTCTGGCAGCATGTTTAATATCTTCCACCACTATGAACACTAGCCAGTAGAGATGACACTTTAAAGTCAGTACCAGCTTTATTTCTCCTTTTCCATCTAATTTTTTCAAAGGCTTTTAGTGTGGGTTATCTCACAGCTTATGTATTTAGTGTCAGTAGCAATAGGGTCTTATTTTGAAGTTATTGTGGATAACCAAGAGCAGGGGCAAGAGCCAGTACTGAGGGTCTATGGAACCCATGGTCAACAGCTTCAAAAGAGGGAGTCCATTCCTGGCATCGAAAACCAATGTGTCCGTTCCTCAAAAACCTAGAAATCAATCTATCATATGATCCATCCATACTATTACTCTTAGGCATGTACTCCAAAAACTCTATTTTCTACTACAGAGAGTTTATTGATGCCATTTTCATAATAGCCCCAAATTAGAAACAACATATATGTCCATCAACTAATGATGTGATATATATGCACAATGGAATATTATTCGGCTCTTAAAAATGGCACTATGAGATTCACAGGTAAGGGATTGTACTGAAACAACCATCCTTAATGAGATAGCCCAGACTCAGAAAGACAAATGTTGCATGTCCCCTCTCATAGATGGATGAATCCTAGATATGCATGTTTCAATTTGAAAATGCAGCGATTTCAGGAAACTGATAAATGACTGTGGATGGCGTAAGGCGGCTTCCTGGGAAGAGTGGTAGAATGCAGTCATAGAAAGGGAGAAAGGGGAATGATAAAGTATGGAGGGTTAAAGGGGTGGGGAATGCTTGGACAGGGTAAAGGAGGGGGAGTATAGAGAGAGATAACCCATAGTAAAGGCCTTTGAAAAAGCCAGATGGAAACCTACCACTATAGAAGCTTCATATATTATATATGTA
The DNA here is from genome assembly GCF_000622305.1 of Nannospalax galili. Taxonomy (NCBI): domain Eukaryota; kingdom Metazoa; phylum Chordata; class Mammalia; order Rodentia; family Spalacidae; genus Nannospalax; species Nannospalax galili. The sequence goes on from NW_008360315.1 coordinate 3,083,714, forward strand.
TATAGTATAAAAAGTGATTAAAAGGAGTTACCTTATAATAGGGTGACATTGACCCCACTAGACACCAGAGGATAGTAAAATAAAATCCTAATGTCAGAAAGAGTTTCTCAATTTTGAGCCTATCAGAAAAAAACATTTTTTCTTGCTGGTTGCTTAATTCTTTAATTTTTATTAAAAAATTACACTTGCAATTGTAAATCCAGATCGTGTTAGAATGCAAGTACAAACGAAAACAATGACTGTTGCCTCATTTTTGGCAAATTTACTGCTTGACCACAAGGCTCCTGCAAGCCTGACTTTGAGAACATCTGCCAACTTGGCATATGAAAACTTGAACATACACTAGCAGTTTTGAAATAAACACCTGGTTTGGTAATAGTTCCCCTCAATGTGCTTTCCTGAAAAAAACTCAGTCTCCAAAGAGTTTGTTTATTTCACTTAGCACCTGAGGAGAGGCCCCTACCCTTAGCAGGATGGGTAAGAAAGAACCTAACATCCCTAATTGACATTTAGCAAACACAGAAGGGGTCTTTGTGGCCAAACATTAATTTGTTTCTGTTTTCTTCTCTTTCTAATTTATTCTTCTCTCTTTAAAATACCCACTAATAATTTCTGCCCAATTCACAGTTTAAAGGAGTTTATACTGAACTTTTTTCTATTTCCACCCTGAATTTATGGCTAAAGTCTGTCCTCAGCATTTTACAGAGTGGTTGCCTGTGTTTATCTTGACACTTCTCAGAAAAAATTTCATTCTACTCTCTAGCAAAAATGATTTTCACTTCTATGAAATAATTAATTTTGTGCTTACTTCCATCTGTCTTAATACATGCATGTAATATTTCTTAAAGTGTTTGTTTGTTTTAGGTAGTTATTAATTTACTAACAAGAAAGGGTAGTAGACAGTCAATTTATTCTTATTTTCTCTTTCACTTCCTCCAAGTATCTATTGTATGTGTCTTCACGTGTGTGTGTGTATGTGTGTGCTTTATTATAATATATATTTGCACTGTATTTTTAGAAATTCCTATTACTTGTATGCACCAAGGTCTTACCCACCCCTACATTCTTCATAATTTTCAAAAACATAAGACTAATGCAACTTTATGCTAAATCATCATTGTGTTTACATCATCATATAAATATGCCTCAACTGACTCATAATGCATTCATAATTAAATTTCCATTCTACAGCAATTTTATCTTTGCAGTTAATAACTGGGTTTAGCTAATTTGCTCAGTTTTATGTGTTTACCTGTAATTTGCTTACAAATTATTAGATCATCCATCTTTTCTAATATGTAAATCAGTTTAATGATATCTGACTTTCTTATAAAATCTACTCAGATGAGTTCACAAAAGTTATTTTGAGAAGAATTTGACTTTGATCTTTATTTTTTGGTGGGGAAGAGAGATCACTCCAGTTATCTGTATCTCACCTATAAGCAAGAAGCATTTCTTATTTGTAAAGCTTTTGAAATTACTTATTTTGACCAACAGTAAAGATGCATACTTGTTAGTAAAATAACTTATATTTTGTATGGTGTGAATGATTTTGTTTGTGGAAAGGAAATGAGAGGAATGGCATATTATTAAGGCATATGGCACACATCTAAATAATTTAAAGGTTCAGTGTTCTAGGTAGGTTTTACAGTGTTACTTAAACTCAACCTCCCCATTTGGAGAATATTTCACACATTCAAAATAATTGCCACATTAATATTCTGATGGGTTTTTGTTATCTCTGGGGAGACACTTATATATTGTTGTAGGATACTTCCTCAGAGGCACTTGTGATCTTGAACCAGCTATTATAAGAAAGTGGTCTAAGATCTGAAAAATTAAATGATGGTTCACTAATCCCTACCTTGGGGACTCAGGCTGTCTATACTGGAGTGTTTATCGTGTACAGGTCAGGCAACATTGTAATAGTTGGCCTATGAATTTCATTACATTGCTCAATTAGGCAATATCATAGATTTCTCTAAAATGTTTCTCACCACCACTTTTTTCTTGTT
>NW_008360315.1:3085808-3091819 GCF_000622305.1 Nannospalax galili
ACAAACATGTCTATCAGGTAATCAAGGAAAGACAAAAAGACATACTTTGGGCTGATTTAGGAGCTCTCGTGACTTTATTTATAAGATAGTCTTATTTGGTTGTGTTAATGCTTCTATATAGAAATAATCACCTCATGCTCTACCCGAACATGAAGCAGTGATTTCCAAAGCATTTGCTGATATTGGAAATTTTGATGTTAGAGAAAATTAATGGAAACATTTAATGTAATGAAGCAATATATGAGCAAAATTTAACAATAAAACATATCTATAAATAATGATTTGCATTTTGTTTGAATTCAATTTCTGAAGAAGCTATTGTTATTTCCCTCTTTCCCTGGAATGTAATCATTTCTTACATATTTTTTTCTATCAATCATAATGAAACAGAATAATCATAAAGGGTAAATTTAGCCCAGACCCAGTTTTATCCAGTTAATGATAAAAACAACACATGATTAAAACAGTTATACTAACTTTGAGGGGAAATGATGAAGTTACTGACAATGTGGAAATAAAATGTGGTTGTAATTATGCAAGCCTTATGAATACATAAGAGATAACTTGTTATTGTTTAGTTGTTTCTAATTCCTAGTTTCCATGGCAACCCCTGTATCATGCTGCATATGGTGCTTTGGAAATTTCAAAAATATCCTTGTAGAAAAATGCAAGCTCTCTTACTGCTTTAAAATTCCAAGAGGTAAAAATGTGTTATAGCAAACTATCACAGTTTAGAATTGCATTTAGCTGAATGTTTATAAATATTTAGAATCTAATGAAAATAAATTTTTATCTAGAAAAACATGAAGATGTTTCTGCTTGGCAGGTCCTTTTCACCTTAACACCATTCATGGTACCATTCACATAAGATGTCATCAATTACATAAATATAATGACTACAAAGTTGCATTTCTTCTGTAAATGAACCAGTAGAGACATCCCCTGGGACTCCGACTTAGTATGGCCCTGATTTTCATCTTGTGTGTGTGTGTGTGTGTGTGTGTGTGTGTGTGTGTGTGTGTGAAAACAGGTCATAGTTCCAGCCATTTTCTTGGATTTGTTTCACCAGTCACCTATCCTATCAATTTGGGAAATCATGAAACTCCTTCAAGTTGGTTCCACTGCATATAAAATGAGGAGGCAGTGTGGGGCAGCACATTGTGTTAATTTTACTTTCTTTTGGATTGTCTTGGATGAATATGGCTATTGTATATGCTTTGAAAGAAGCTAAATAAAAAAAATTCTAGTATTTTAAAATAATACCAGTTTTCATGCATTCTCTCATATATGTTAAATACTATCTGGTCAAGTATTTGTACCGAGATATCCCTTGGTGAAAGTTCATTCACTGGAGTCTATTCAGCCTATCTAGAGACATTCCCATAAAGAAGATGTACTCTTCCTTACCCTGCAGCAATCTGTTGCCAGTAGTTCCTGGGCTAGGATTGGGACCTGCTTCCCATTGCCCAGTTCTATGCTGGCTTTTGTCTGATTGAGTCAGCATGGGTCTTGTGCATGCTGTCACCATTGTTGCAGTTCATATGAACAAGTTCCCACAGTCCTGAAAACCTCTGTTTTCTTGAGTTTACACTGAAGTCCTGGCTCTTACAATCTTTCTGCTGCCTCTTCTTCAGTGGCCCCTGAGCCATGGGTGGGTGAGACTTGATATAGGAGTCCTATCCAGGTACACACACTCTGCAGACATTTATCAGACTTGGCCAGTTGTGGGCTTCTGTGTACATCACACTCTGTGGTAGGAGCAAGCTTTGCTTGTGAGAGTTGAGGGACAGTAGTATTCTCTCTACATCCCCTGTTCTGCTATGTTCCATGAGTCTTCAGTGTTGAGGCTCCACTGCAGATGTGTCATTTAGGGCTGGGCATCTCTCAGACATATATTCTCTGTATGTGACCAGTTGTGGGACTCTGTACTATCCTCCATCTGTTGTAAAAAGAGGCTTCTTTGATAAATGGTGTATGGAATACTTTGTAAATATAAGGATTCATATCCAGCATACAGTAAGAAATTTCATTTGTCTAGAGATATGACAGAGGGGGTTTCCTTTTGGATATATGACCTCTCCAGGATTGTGTATTTCTCTGTATTTACAGTGTCACCCGTGAGTTCCCTCCTGTTGAAAGGGCTTTAATTCCAATTAGATAGTTGTTGATTACCTCCTAAAGTGCCACTACTGTACCAATAGAGACAGTTCGCTGTGCCAGTCATTGTGGTTATTAGGATTTAGGGCTGGGTTGGAACACGGATTTTCTCCCTTAGCAGCTTGCATAGTATCCTCTAAAACTATAAGAACTAGATTTCCAGGTCAGTTTGTCCTCCATTGCTCCAAGTCCTGTGTCTGAAGTATGTTTTATCTTCAGCAATAGGGTCTTCCTTTCAAGTTCTGGGAGGTTATCAATTGCGAAATTTGCAGTAAATGGATGAAAACAGAAACTGTTGTACTAAGCGACGTAGCAGAGACTCAGAAAAGCAAGCAACGTATGTTCTCCCTCATTTGTGGATCTTAGCACCAATTCCTTATATGTGAGTATATGTTGTGATGTAACAACAGGAGCCAGGAAAATGGGAAGGAAGCCTGGAGGTAAAGGGAAAGAAAAAGCCCATGAGAGGGAGATATTAGGAAATAGATATTACTGAGGGGAAAGTGGAGTAACGGTGGTATTCAACTGGGAAGGGAGAAGGGAAGGACATACAAGGAACCATGGGGGTAAAGGGGAAGAAAAACTCAAGAGAGGAGGGATCATAGGAGACAAATAGTATCAAGGGGGAAAATGGGGGTACGTTAACTGGGGAGCGAGGAGGGAGGTTAGACAACTACTGGGTTTGTGATTTGCCATGTGAATGTTTGGAACTGATTCTTGATCCTCTATAAGAGTAGGCTGTGCTTTTAACTGCTGAGTCATATTTCCAGCCCCATTTCAAAGCTATTGTAACTCACCTTTATTTAAATTAATGTAAGGTTTAACCCTATTTAAATTACTTGAACTGAATACCTCAGTTTCTTCAATTATAAAATTGTTATAACAATAGGATTAACCTTAAGAAAGTGAGAACTCCTGAGGAGACATGAACAATTTCTACTCACCCCACAAATAGGGCACCAATGAGAGGCTCAGAGTAAAACTTGTTGAACCAATGAATTTAAGAGGATTGCTTAAAGTAACAAGAGTTTGAAGGATTAATTACAAGGAGAATGGGCAACTTTTGGGTGCTTACTCTACTGAAGAAAATTAACTCTCGTTCAGCAATGCTAAATGTCTATAATCCTTCAGGAGGGGTGTCTAGAAATCCTCATGAGTCCCTCACCTCAGCAACTGTTAACTGCCTATATATCTTGGGAGGAGCGGAACCTCATGAGCCCTCCTCCCTCCACAATGGAAATTTAATATTCCAGTCTTGTGCAACTCTCCTCTAGGTATTCAAAACTGCTTAAAATAACAGAGTTGAGGTGTTTTTGGTTATTTGTTAGAATGTCTCTCCATTTAGATTTGTTTAGTGATTTTATGGTTTCATGGTCTCAGATGTTGTGGCAGAAGGAATGGAAGTCCACTTTCCCCCCAATAATACAGCTTACAGAGAGATCCTGTTAACTTTGGTTTCCTGGTCTGAGCTGTCAGTTTCTGTAGTTTAGAATTACTTGTTTCTCATTTTTCATACTGTACTCTTTGGAAGCAATCCACTACATACAGGAAAGGGTTAAAAATGGATGCTCCATTCAGAAGATCACACTTGTGTTTAATATAAATCTAATTAAACAATTCTAGGGATGAGAAGAAGGGAAAAAATGAAGGGTAATGACATAGAAGAGCATAGAAAAGTCCCCATTTTGAAGGAAGTATGGTGATAACACCCTCCTACACAAATTGAGTAATTACTCCCTCAAAATAAAACAGATACAATCTTAATGGTCCTATATAGAAATACAAATAATTTTGGTCTGTGAAAACTTTCTATTTCCTACAGAGATATAGGAATGTGGTTCATTTCTCCATTGATAGAAAGGCACACCTTCATATGTCAGTAACAGACAGACTTCTGTGGGTGTGTAACATGTTTATGATACCTCCAGTACTGCTTCTATTGTTCCAGATTGCTTTGTATTTGTGGAGTCTGAAACTGTATGAATTAGATAACTATTATTTCTATTTCTTTGAAGGATGTAACTGGAATTCTGATAGGAATTTTATTGAATCTTTAGATTACTTTGGGTTGTAAAATGCCATTGTTACCATTTTGATTATGCTGATACATGGGTATGGCAGTTCTTTTCATTTTCTAATGTCTTCAGTTTCTTCAGTATTTAAAATTCTTGATTGTAGAGGTCTTTAACGACTTGGTTGGGTTTATTACATGATATTTTATTTTATTATTATTATTATTATTATTATTATTATTATTATTGAGACAGTGTCTTCCTGTAGCCCCAGCTGTCCTGAAACTCACTCTGTAGACCAGGCTGGTCTTGACTCATAGAGATCTGCCTGCCTCTGCCTCCCAAGTGCTGGGATTAAAGGCGTGTGCCACCATGCCCAGCTTTTATTATTTTTTATTGCATGTGTTTATATGTTGGGGAGGGATCTCTAGCTGTGCTTCAGAGAATGTCAGATGATAGCTTTGTGGGTTCAGTTCTCTCTTCCCACCTAAAAATGGGTTCACAAAATCAAACTCATGTTTTTAGGTTTGCACCAGAAGTATAATACTCATGGAGTCATCTAGCCAGCTCCAAATATTTTATTATCTTCCCAAGTAATTGTTACTGGAATACATTTTTCTTACTTATTTCTTAAAATATTTGTCATTTGTATATAAGAAATCTAGATTTTTATGCTGATTTTTATATTCTATTTTGTTAGATATTAGTATAGTCATGCTTGATTTCTTTCTAGCCCAACATTCTTAGAGTACATTTTTCCATAACTTAGAAATATGGGATGAAGCATTCAACATCTTTGATTTAGGGCTTTTTTAAAAATGTGTATGAGTGTTTGTTTGGATGGATATCTGCCACCACATTGCCTGCTGAGGCATTGGATTCTTTACCTGATCAGGGACAGAGCCATTGCCCTAAAAAGAATCATTCCCCCTTTTCCCTTAAAGTGTTATTTTCTTTGCCAGTGAGACATTTCCACTTACCTTGATTTTCACATCCCTTTCTTCTGGTACAGCTGTGCATAGTCTTCTCTTCTCTTCTCCTCTTTTCTTCCTCTCTGGAGTTACAGACAGTTGTTAGCTGCCATGTGGGTGCTCTTCTCTCTTCTCTGTCTCTGTCTCTCTCTGTTTCTCTGTCTCTGTCTCTCTGTCTCTCTCTGTGTCTCTCTCTCTCTCTGTCCTTTGGTTCTCTTTTCTAAAGTTTTAGCCTAAAGAATGAGTCATCATCCCCACATTTCATGGCACTGATCACCAAGGGTGAGCATAAATGCTTCTGTCAAACAGCAGGAACCCAGCTGCCAGGAAGATTGGTAAACTCCCTTCCAGGGACATACCTAAATTTAAGATTTTCTCTCATTCATCCTTTTGAGAAAATTATTTCCTTGAAGGATATAATTTAAGAGAAACAAATCATAGTACTCACCAACTTTTCTATAACTCCTTCATGCTCAGAATTTTAGCTTTCTTCTCAAACTATTTTTTATTTAATTTAATTTTTTATTTTATGTGTATGCGTGTATTGCCTGCATGTAGGTAAGTGCACCGGTGTCATGCAATGCCCGCAGAAGTCAGAAGAGGCTGTCAGATCCTCTGGGACTGGAGTTACAGACAGTTGTTAGCTTCCATGTGGGTGCTGGGATTCAAACCCAGGTCTTCTGCAAGAACAGCCAGTGTTCTTAACTGCTGATCCATCTCTCCAGCCCCAATGCTTTTAAGAAGAGAAACAAGAAGAATAAACATAGTATACACTGTGGAAGCTATCTATCTATCTATCTATCTATCTATCTATCTATCTATCTATCTACCTATCTATCTATCGCTACATATGATATAAATATGAAAACAA
>NW_008360315.1:3091839-3101038 GCF_000622305.1 Nannospalax galili
GATTTTGATTTGAGGTTGGCAGCAGCTTAAAAGTGGAGTTGCATTAATTTTAACATAGCTTGCATAAGGTTTATTTCATATAAACATCTATTTCTCAGTTATTGTTTCAATAATTTCTCCATAGCAACTTCTTTTAGCTCTATCATTTGAAGTACTGTTTCCCCATCGAAGCTGTTACAGCACTATGTCCTGCATAGTTAATATAACAGTTGAAGTAATTAATCATCTCCTGTCTCATGAACTAATTTTTCTACCTGACCTATGTACATTTTGATTGTTATTGATACTTAAATATCTGTCATATCGCCCAAATAAATCTTGAATTCTTTAAAAGTAGAACCTCTCCAATAAATCATTTGAATTTCTCTAATTATTCTTTCTTTGATTTACAGATACCCCCAAAAGCTGTGGGAATTATTTAAGAGTAAAGCCATTCTTTGACATAAGAAAGGCAACTGATTTAATTTGCCAGCCTATTCTTCACTAAAAAGGCTTTCTTTAGTTCCTACTCTTTTGAATACTGAGTTTATTGCATAATTGCAACATGTCCCTGGCAGTGACTAGAAAAACAATACGATAGCAGCAAAGAAGAAGGAAGAATAAATGGGAGAAGAGAGTGAGTCTGAGGGGATAAAAATGTTCTTTACAAGGTTTCAGTTAAGCAGAGATCTGGAGGCCATGAAAAAGATGCTTTGTGCATAAGTGAGAGATTACTCCAGAGAGAATAACTAATGGCAGCCATGTTCCAGGAAGGTAAGGAAGCTGCTGCAGGTAGAGAAGAGGAGAGGGGAAGTGTGGTAGAGAGAGCAAGCAGAGTGCTGAAGGCCAGGTCATGCAACTACTTCTATGGCTTGGAACTTTATTTTAAAAACGATTAAGAAGCTTTTGGTATACTTTGACTGAGGAAGGGACACAGTCACATGGATAATTCTTCTAGTTGCTGTTGAGCATTAACTGAAAGGGTGTGAGAAGAAACAGAGCAAAGCACAGACCTGCATCCAGAGAGGGACTTGCTAAATGGTAAAACAGCAAATCCTCTCCTCTCCTTATTTCTCTGCCCCTCCTCTTTCTCTGTCTCTCTGTGTCTCTCTCTGTCTGTCTGTCTGTCTCTCTCTCTCTCTCTCTCATGTGTGTGCATGTATGTATACAAGCAAATATAAAGAGAGAAAGAGCAAGAGAGAGGCAAAGAAAGACAGAGAGAGACAGAGCATGCAAGAGAGACTTTTGATAAGTAACTCATCCTTTATAAGGAAGGTACCCCTAAGATATAGAAACTATTTCCATGATGTTAGTATACATCTCTGTGAGACAAGGGCCCTTATGACATAATCATTCTTTCTTGTCCCACCTCACAATGCTGTTTTATTGAGGATCAAATTTCAAGCACATGAAATGTAGGAGACATAGTCAAACCACAGAAAAGAGGAAACCTCCACTGCAAGCAGCCAGAGGAGCTTCCAGGGATATAGTGGGAAAGCACCAGCTCTGAGATGCTTTCAGGAAAGATATATTCACACACTTCATGTAGCGTATGGATAATTGAAAGGAGTAAAACATAATTTCACATTTAATGTTCAGAAAGCTGGATAATTAATGCTGTCATTAACTCAAAGAAGGAATATTTAGGGAAAGGTCCGGCATACAGAAATGGGGAATCCTATTTAGAAGGTTTAGGTTCTAAATGGAGTCTAAAGAGTAGTGTTATGTAAGCCTTTATATTAACATAAAGCATTAAAATATTAATGGCTTTGTTCAATCAATATTTATTTCTTGCTCCCATTATAATCTAATTTAGAGAAATCATTCAGTAACTGAAACTCCTTTTCTCTTCTTTCCAGAAAATTCAGTTTCAAATGTTGTTCTGAATAAGAACAAGATTATCTTTCTTTTTTCCTTCTTTTCCTTACCTCCCCTGCCCTCCCTCCTGATTTCTCTCTCTCCCTTTCTCTCTGCATCTTTCTCTCCCACTTTCTCTCAAAGAGATAGCCATTTCTTGTTATGTAGCTCCGTCAGTCTGTCATGGCTGAAGCATAAGCCAAGTGAAGTAAGGAGGGTGATCTCAGAGATGAAATAATTGGACATAGGGTCAAAGAAAGTCTGAAGGACTTTCCCACAGCATTGAATTCCATGAGCTGTCAGAGCCACCACAAAATGTGAACCAGTTAACACTGAGAAAAAGTGTCTATCAGACGCTTACCCCGAAGTGACACATCTTCAATGAAACCTCTACACATAGGAGAATGTATCCTTTAACTCTCACCAGAGAAGTTTCTTTATGTAACAGATGGTCATTAACACAGAAACCCACAATTGACCAGTGTGTAGAGAACAAGAGAGCCTAGAATAAGAAACTTCTTTCAAACTTCTGTATCCCAAGACTCAGGGATTATTGAAAAAGAGGAGGCAGAAAGATTGTAAGAGCCAGACAGGGTGGATGACCACAAGGAAACAGAGGTGTTCAGTTTGCTTTCAATTGCTGTGACAAAACACTCCAATACCCACATGGGGAGGTAAAAAAGGGTTTATTTGCCTTACAAGCACAGTCCATCAGGAAAAGAAGTCAAGTTAGGAATTCAGGGCAAGAACCTGAATCACAGACCATGGAGGACAGGTGTTTACTGGCCTGCTCCCTTTGGCCTATGCTCAACTGGCTTTCTTATACAACACAAGACTACCTGCCCAGGAATGGCACTACCCATAGTGGGCTGGGCCCCCTCACCTCACTTAACAATCAAGAAAACGCCCCACAGACATGACCACAGGTCAGTCTGATAAAATGGGTGTTCCATCTCCTTGAGCTAATCATGCCCCCAAATATGTCTGCTGTCATTGTTACACTGAAAATCCTTCTACATTCATGCATTGAGCATCCTCAAGACTGTACAACTTAACTGCGTGTGCTCTGAAATGTGCTCACCTTAGAGTGCTTTAATGTATGAATGTGAAAGATCCCTGAATAAAATCTCCATAATTCTTTTGTTATTGGCAGGCATTGCTTTGGAGAACAGTCCTGTGCTCGCCTTCCCTGCTGAAGATAATAAATCTTTTCCCACATTTTTATTAGCTGTGCTAGTTTTCAGTTCATACCCACAAGATGTGTCCCATTGTGTTCAGTTATGATATCAGTTTCTTTCTTACCTGCCATTCAAACACCAAGCTCCTGGCAAATACTTAGATTTTTATGAAAACAACACATTGCTTCTGTAATGGTTTCTGTGTTGATATAAATAGACTAACTGTTATAACAAATGTCTCCAAAATTTTATTTACTCAACCAAAGTAAGCGTTTTTGTATCTCTCTCTTATCATATAAAGTTGATTGACCACATTTTCAATTAGAAGGATCATTCTATTTACTGAGTAGCTTAGGAGCTCAAGAGATGGCTCAGCGGTTATGAGCACTGACTGTTCTTGCAAAGAACCCAGGTTCAATTCCCAACACCCACATGGTGGCTAACAACCATCTGTAACTCTAGTTCCGGGGAAATCTGACACCATCCTCTGACTTCCACAGGCATTACACAACACGGGTACACTTACATACATACATACTTAGTATTTAGCTTTGTCACCAGTGCTTGGGTATGTGATGGAGTATAACCTGTGTCTTCTGAGAAGTGACGTAGAGGGTGCATATGTAAGGACAGACCCCATTGTGACCTACATGTTTGATTTATACCTTAAAGTTGCCTCAGACCACTAAGATTTAGAAGCACAATCTCAAGCGTGCCATAGACCAAGCAGCCCAGAGATTACTTTTAATAAGTTTCCCATAGAAAAATATGCAAAGTAAAGGTTCAGGAATATGCCAAAAGTCTAGAACATATTTTCTCACTTCCTATTCTTTATAGTACAGCTGATCATATTTTCCAAAACATGTAAAGGGAGTTTACATCTGTTTCCAGGAGAAAAGAAAAAAGACATTGTGAACCTGTTACATCTTCTCCTTAATACTATCTGCACGGAGCTATTGGGTACACAGTTGGATACAATTCTGATTTTTTCACACATGTATTAAAACTAGATATAAATTATGACATTAACATCAGTTCTTTTGAAAAGTTAGTGTCTTGGTGAGATTAAGTTCACAGTTATGCCAGTGCTACTAATAGGTGAACTATATTTCTAGAGTAGAGTTATAACCAGTTTCTCAGTGTGCCTTCCAAATAGCTTGTATTACAACTACCTTTGATAGTCATTAAAAGTCACATGTGGGGCTGGAGAGATGGCTCAGTGGTTAAGAACACTGGCTGCTCTTGCTAAGTATTGGGGTTCAGTTTCTAGTACCCACAGGGTGGCTAACAGCCATCTATATATCTCTGGTTCTGTGAAAATCTGATGCCCTCTTCTGACCTCCACAGACATTGTATGGTGCAATTATGCAGGCAATGCTCTCATACACATAAAATAAGAAAATAAATCTAAAAGTCACATTCTAGTGTTCAAGATTTAACAAGTTATAGAAGTTTTTTTTTTTTTTTTTTTTTTTTTTTTTTGTCTCCCTGTAACTCTGGCAGGTCTAGAGCTTTCTATGTAGGCCAGGCTGGTCTTGATCTCACAGAGCTCAACCTGCCTCTGCCTTCCAAGTGCTGAGTTCAAAGGTATGTGCCACTATGCCCATGAACTCATTCTTGAGTGCTGGGATTAAAGGAGTGTGCCACCACACCCAGAAGTTGCACTTTTAAAATATGCTTTTTAATTTTTCAAGAATTTCATACATTTATAAAATGTTTTTATTATTCATAATTTTAATTTTATGTGTTTGAGTGTATTGTCTGCATGTATGTAAGTACACCCATGTTGTACAATGCCCTCAGAGATCAGAAGAAGGCATTGAATCCCCTAGAACTGGAGTTACAGAAGGTTGTTAGCCACCTTGTGGGTTCTGGGAATCGAACTTGGGCCCTCTGCAAGGGCAGTCAGTGCTCCTAACTGCTGAGCCATCTCCTCAGCTCCTATATGTTTTGATAAAACCTACTCCCCCCAATGTCCCCTCCAGCACCTCACAGACCTAACCCACCACTCCTGCCTCCCAATTTCATGTGCTCTTTTTTTTTAGCCCACTGAGTCCAGTCAGTGATGCCAGAACGCTCATGGGTATTTGTTGATCCACTGCAGCACAGGCAGCTTATCAGGACCCATATCTGAGGAAAACCGAATTTCCCTCCCCCCAGGAGTGACCAGCTACCAATATCTAGGGACAAGGGTTTTATAATCCCCTCCTCCATCAATGATAGATTTTAGACTGGTTTGATCCACCTGTGTGATTGTCATGCATCAATATTTTAGAACCATATCATGAATAAAAATCTAGGCTTTTTACAACACTATAAATTAGTCTACTGGAACTTGTATGGATTTTTATTTTTATTTTTGTTCTTCAAAGTTGTATATTAAACTGACACTTTGAAATAACTTTGTGAAAATTCAGCTATTATAAAATCACTTAAAATTTAAAATACTTATAGCGTCAGATAGAATTGGAGTTTAAATTCTGTTTATACATTATTTGATTTATGGTACTATTTAATTTTTCTACCATTTCATGAATTTTAAATGCAAAGAGAGGGGAATATTTGTGTTGGCTGCCGGCAGCATTTTGATTTGCAAACCTGATACCTAAACACTGATGACAACTATTGTGTGTCTTTATTGAGGCTTATTTCTTATCTTAAGAATAAAGCAAGGAATATAAAGCAAGTTTTTTAGCAATAATATCCCACTTATTAGGAACACGCCAGCAGGCAAACTTTATCTTTCAAATCATGGCCTCAAAGCCTAAAATAGGACAATCTGGAAATAATAATACCAGACCAAGGGCTCCTGTCCACTCACTCACAGATGCAGACACAGACACAGACACACAGACACAGACACACACACACACACACACACATACCACACACACACTTGAATTTGTTTACCTCTAAAATCTAGTTCCATGGAGCTGGAGAGATGGCTCAGTAGCTAAGAGCATTGGCTACTCTTGCAGAGGATCTGGGTTCAGCTCCCAGTACCCATATGGCTGCTCAAAATGGACTGTATTCCAGTTTCAGGGGATCTGACACCCTCTTTGGATGTCTTCAGGCATTGCACACTATGAGTGCACTTACATACATGCAGACAATACACTCATACACATAAAATAAAATAATAATAAATAAAATGTTTAAGTCCAGTTCCTTAGTTCACTCAAGTACATATTTCCTTTTAGTTTCTTCCAGAAGTTTCATAGAAATTTAAGAGCAAGAACTGAACTATAAAAACACTATAAAACCTCAGAGATCATTATTTGAACGATGGTCACAAACTGAAAATGGAAGGTGGAGCTAACTCTTTTAAGGAAAGAAAGCAAACAGTATGTTTTCACAAATTCATTAAAATTAACTTATTTTCTCACACTGGAGAACAAAGTAATAAGCTCAGATCTTATTTATAGAAATACTGTTAATTGGACTGGAGAGATTGCTCAGTGGTTAAGAACACTGGTTGTTCTTGCAGAAGACCCAGGTTCGAATTCAACACCCACATGGCAGCTAACAACTGTCTGTAACTCCACACTCCAGTCCCAGGGGAATCCAACAGCCTCTTCTGACTTCCACAGGCATTGCATGACACTGGTGCACTTACCTACATGCAAGCAATATATGCATATACATAAAATAAAAATAATAAAATTTAAAAAATACTGTTAATTATTTGTACAGAATCCTATTATTTTCTGGTAATGTAAAATAAAAATTTGGTTTGTATAGTACCAGGAAACCATTGTAAAGAATGAGTGGCTTATAAGTATGATAGTTTCATAGTTAACACTTATTTTTATAAAAACTGACTCTCGAAATTTGATAAAAATATGTTTTTACCTCATGTATTTCATTAGCAATCTTTAATTTTGGAGCCAGGGAGTGACAGAGTTCAAGGCAATGTTTATAAATCACACACTGTGTTTTCCCAAGTAGAAAGGGCTGGATAGAATGTCAAACATCACACTTCTAACCTGGGCTGTAGTTGACTGGGGCTGGCAGGTAGGAAAAGATCAAAATCACTATAGTCAGTAGAGTAGGCCAGACCATTTAAAATGGTAATACACTCAATTGTTGTCTCCTTTTGCTCCTGACATCCCCTGCCATTTACTCATGTCAGTCAGTCTGTGTAGTTTGTCAGTTGACTATCAAAACAATCCTGACAAGTAAATAAATAAGAAAGTCTGAAAAAAAATATATGCTGACAGGGGTCACCCTTGAGCTTGAGTGGCAGGCCCTGGCTTTTACTGTTGATTGCATTCTGCTTTGTGTTGAGAAGGCAGAGAACCCTCTTCTGGACTCTCTGTGGTTAAACATGCTATGATTTTCTATTTTGAAACACCCCCTCCATATACACACCATATTAAGACTATATTGTTTGACACATCTAGTCTACATTCCAAATTTAGGAACAAATAAGCTTGGTTTAGTGAACTTGGCAGGGTCTTCAACATCACCCAGCACAGGTTTCAGATACTCAGGCTTTACCTGATCAGTAGCTTTCCTTGTTCATTCACTGTTTAAATCTCTCTTGGCATCATTGGAGCAAAGGCAACTCCGTTATGTAAACACAAATTCATTTGAGGATTAGAGAAATGCCTTAGCTATTAAGAGCACTGACTGCTTTTGCAGAGGATCTGGGTTTGATTCCCAGCAATCACACAGCGGCTAACAACCATCCCTAACTCCAGTTCCAGGGGATCCAACACCCACTTTGGACCTCAGTGGGCATTGCACATCATTTGTACACTTATATACATGCAGGCAATACACTCATTACACATGAAATAAAAATAATAAAATATAACTTTTTTTTTTAAAAAAAACAATTTTGTTTGAAAACTGGGGTTCCTGGTCTATTCATGTACCATAGACTGATGCCTTTTCAAAGCTCAACAGGGACATGAAGACAGATATTAACTTTCAATCAAACTGTTATGCATTATTTTTTGAAAAAGCATTTGTCAATTTAAAGTGATTACATATCAAGGACTACCAGTAAAGATTATCCCTGATGTCTTTGAAGACTGAATAATGAAAGGATAATCTAACACACCATAGCCCTTAAAATGTTGATTTACTGACACACTTTCTGCCTGCTGTGTACACAATTCATAAGTTAATGCAGCTGTTTCCTCATGGGTCAATGGGAAGAAACAATTACTATATTGAAAAGGTAATCATTCCCTGTTTTCAGGCTTGAGAATTAAATCTGTATTCCCAGGGTGCCTTGTAGGATCATTCCTCCTGTGTTTCATCTGAACGCCACAGGATTTTGTACAGGGCCACTAAGAAACATAGATTCATACCTTACTCTTTCTGATTCTCAACTTGGGAGGTTTATGCCCAATTTAAGCAGAAAATCATTTGAAATATCACACAGCAGTGAAATTCTGCAGGTTTCTAAGAAGCTCTAAGTTCTCTTAGGCATTTGACAGTGCAAAGAAGAGCTTCCAACACATGCTGTCAGCAAGGCAGGCTTCCACAAAGAAGACTTGAAATGCAAGTATGTGCTATTACACTGTCCTCACTGAGTGTTCTGAGTCTGGGGGAAGAACTGAAACCTTTTCCATGCAAACAATGTTTCCTCAAATTTACAGAAACATTAAACTCAGTCAAAGGGGCAAAAAGTTAGGCACAAATATATAGAAAATTCCTTACAGAGATCAGTTTAATTCAAGTTTTCCATATTTTAAAGTGTGTAAATCCCAGAGTCCTCTGAAAACACATCATACAAAGGATGAACAGTAGCATTTTATTTAGCCAAATTTGGAGGAACTATTTGAAGAAATTACTGCTTTGGAGAAAAATGATTTACTCTTAAAATGATACAAAATTAGTAAACTTTTCTACTTAACTAAAATATAAAGTCATTATTGTCATTAAAAAAGTTTCCAGACTCCAGCTAATATATTCCCTCATATAATTATGTGTCTATTAAGATTTTATTGCCTTTTCTTCTATCCATAGTTTTCTGTACCTAAAATGCCTTAATTGTTAAAATATATTCTAAACATTATTATCTGTTGTGTGAAAAGCAATCATTATAGAGAATACAAGTTTTGGAGTATTTATCTACATAATTTTTTATATAAATTTTCATTTATATTTAAAATAAATGCAGGAAATGTATGGGGATTTGTTTTATGATTTTAAAGGATGTAAGTTTGCTA
>NW_008360315.1:3101086-3108332 GCF_000622305.1 Nannospalax galili
TTCTAAAATCAGAAACAATTACTTGGAAAAAAGATGTAATCCATGACTGAGAAGTCAGTTCTTCCAGTGCTTCCTGAATATTCTCTCAGGCAGAGAAATGTTATTAATCTGATAATTAAGGAAGGTTTAATGAAATTTATCTACCACATTGGTTTTCCACTGGGGCCATATTTAGAAGAAAGTATTTTTATATTTGGGTAGACTGTATCTGAGTTAAAGAGTTGACAAAGACACTGACCGAAGTAAACATTTGGGAAGTTGCTTTACATTCTATTCAAAATAAAAAGAAAGGTAAAAATCAAATATTTTTCAAGGGAGAATTTGTAAAAAAGAGAAAATTCTATAAAATGAGAGATAAATATGTATTTCTACATTTGTGCATTAATTATATGTTTGTGTAAGGGGGGATTCATGCCACAGCATGCATGTGGAAGTCAGAAGACAACTTGCAGGAGTCAGTTTTTTCCTTCCACCATGGGGTTCTGGGTATTGAACTCAAGTAGTCAGACCTAGTGGCAAGCTTCCTTCTGAGCTGAACCATCTTGACCACCTGAGAAATATATTTGGGGCAGAAATGTCTGCTGTTAATCCCAATAATAAAACTAGGTTAGCATGTTCAAGACCCAGCAAGTTGGCTAATATGGCTGGAAACTTCTAAGAGGAATTTATTTTCTAAAAATATGGCAGGATATTTAGGCATGGATGGGAATACATAGAGCCTTATATAATAGGTGAGGGTTTTGTAGTTTGTTTACTAAATAATGAAAAAAAACATTGAAATGTTTGAAATGTGGATTGTCATAGCGAATTTGTACTTTAAAATGATAGAAATCAGTTGTTATCATTTTGTGGATCGGGAGAATGTAAGAGAGAAAGAAACAGAAAGGTAATTTAAGCTGATACTTCTGTGTCCAACATTGCACGAAACCCCATTAAAATGTACCATATATGGTATGAAATAAAATAGCAAATGTCAAATATTAAAGTAAAAGAACATAATTAGAGGGCAGGATGGAGTCATTAGATCTATGCTGAACTTGTAGAATCTAAGATGTCATCGAGGTGGCATTGTGAAACGCAATGCTGACTGAAATACTGGAAGTCAGTGAAAAGACCACGACTGATATAAAAAAAAAAAAAGATTTGCGATACAGTACCGCTAAGTCTGACGCAGGATACATCACCAAAGAGTTTGAATTAAGAAACTTTAAAGAATGACAATTTGAGAACCCAGCATTGTACTACAACGCCTTTAATCCCAGTACTCTGGAGGCAGAGGCTGGTGAATTTCTGTGAGATCGAGGTCAGCTTGGTCTACATAATGAGTCCCAGGCCAGCTTGGGATAAAGAGAGACCCCATCTCAAAAGATGAAATTAAAAAAATAAAAAAGTTTGGGGCTGTAGAGATGGGCTGCTCACACAGAGGCCCAGAGTTTGGTTCCCAACATCTACATGGCAGCTATCAAGCACCTGTAACACCAGTTCCAAGGGATCCAACGCCCTCTTCTGGTTTCTGTGGGCATTGTACGGCATGGATGCACTTCCATACCAGCAGCACAATGCTCATACACATAAAAAATGAATAAATAACTTATAATCAAGAATGACAGTTTGTGTAAAGAATAGACATCCAGTAGAGATTAAGAAGTAACATCTGAAAGAGACACTGGAAGAGATCAGAGTCCCACAAACATAAAAATAGAATATTTTAGAGTGAGAGTTATGGTTTTGACAAATGCCCCAGAGCAAAGGATTGAAGAGAAGTGATGCTGTGCTCATCAGTGTGGATACTGATGATGACTTTAAAAATAACTGTTGTGTAGGAACCAAGAGAGAATGTCTGAGAGAATGAATTATACATTTGATTGGAGTTGAGAGAAAAATCGAAGTACAGCTTTAAGGACATTTTCTTTTGGGGAAAGGATATAGAGTGATAGGTGCAGTGGAGGGTCGATAGGAGGTAATATCAAGGTCTCTACTTACCAGGATTCTGCAAGAATTACATTGAGTTTTCAGATGCTACCTTCCCAGAAAATGAGAAAGGCCAGGGGTGAAAGAGAAAAAGGAAAGAAAAGTTACAGAAGTAATACCTGTTTGTGGCCTGCAAGATGGCTCTGCACATATAAGTGCTTGCAGGCAGCCTTGAAAACCTGAGTTAGGTACCCATATCCCAGAAGCTGGAAGGAGAGAATTACTCCCTGGAATTGTCAGCTGGCGTCCACACTCCACACCCTTGCTGCGGAATGCATATTCCTACATTCATACATAGACACACAAGCACACTTACACGCAATAAATAAATAAATATAATAAATAAATAACTCTGTTTATTGAGAATGTATGAGACCCATAAAGTTGGCAGAGAGTTGCTGACCAGGATAAGAGGAAGAGCTTTTCACTTATTGAAATAGGAAAGGCAAAGGGTGGGTGGGATACATGGAGAGATTCTGTTTGATGATTGAAGAGTTCAGTGCTGGTAGATGGAAAATGTTCTGGAGGTAAATAATGGTGATGACTACTCAATCACAGAAATGCACTAATATATTACTATATGTCTAATACCTTACTATACGTAAAAATGGCTATGATGCTAAATTTGATCTTTTTTTACCATAAGTAAAATAAAAATAAAGGCTATAGTTTTTTTTTGTCAGCAATAGTTATATTCTAGTCTCATGGATTTTACTTTTTGTGGCTTACAAAGTAAGCATCTGTTAGGAATAGGGGGGGAGTTTTGGAGGTTAGAGCTGTTAAAAACAAGAATTATCTGAGTATTATATTTCTCATTTGTATGTCTGTTAAAATAGCTGTGTCTATTTCCTTTGCAAAACCTGGCTCCAGTTCTCCTATCACACTAAACATATTTCAGCTACAATCTTCCCTCATTTTACGTGAGTAGTTAATTAGGAGAAAACCCAGCAGTATACCAACCATTTCTCATTTGATACTTGGGCCAATTAGGAACATTTGCACAGTTTCAACAACTTCTTCAAATCAAATTATCCAACTGTTAACAAGCCTTACACGGTTTCCTGATGACCATCAATTCCAGGCCTTAACAATTACTTAGACTACAATTCCTCATTAGGAAACATCTCCTGGTAATTCCAAAAATCAAGAGCATGAAACTTTTTTCAGGTCCCAGCTACAGAAAAATCTAATTTCCTCATCAACTACCATGTGTTAACTACACCCTGGATAGTCATCTCTGTGCCACAAGGATCCACAGTCAGCAAAAGACATGGTGCGTTCACTCAAAGCTTCTAAAATTGGAAGTGAAGTTTTTTGTCCTAAACTACTTAGGATTTAAACTATTTAAATTGTACACGGATAACTTAAGATGAATCTGTTTTGTGCTTATGTGTGGGAATCAATTCCCCTTAAAATGTAAGCAGTGTCATTTGTTTCCAAGAGTTGTCTATCAGGTAAATTTTGCTTCTAGCACTCAGGTTTCTTAAGTCCTCAGGAGAAAGAATGTTTGTTCCATATACCAGACATTTTTCATGTGTATGTGGTTTCTATCATCATAAGTGAGTGCACATATAAGGTTTAGGGTGACTGATTGGATTTGGCTTATGAAGTGTGTCATGGGCCTGTGTGTTGAATTTAATTTATGAGTAGAATCTCTTTTACTGTCAGCAGAAAGTCAGGTCAAACTATATCAATCCAGTCCCAGATTTCACTTATAATTGTTTTCTTCTCCAGTTTGAATGCTTGAATTTGAACTATGAAATAATGTATGTTTTTCAAAGCAAATTAGGTAAAATTCTATGAATGTAGCTGATCATAGACAAGGTTGACAGAATCCCAATAGCTCTAAGTCAAGCCAGACTTTCACTGAAATCTAGGACTCTTTTATGTAAAGTGGTTTGGGGAAGGATGTTTACATATACATTGTGTTCCACCTAGCATTCATTTAGTCTCAAGAAAAATCTATAATTTTCAAAAATCTAAAAGTTTACAAAAGAATATAATTTTTTTCCATGTACTTTATTGGTGGTATACCCAGATGGCATTTATATCAAATACGTGGTGCTTGAAATCTGGGCTCCTTGAATCACAATGTTTTTACTAACTTCCTTAATAATAGTGATTGGAGTGGAATTGGTATTTCTCAGGATTTGATGTGATGACCGATGACAACTCTTTATTTATTTTGTAGTCAAATTTCACTTGATGTTTGATAGGTGCCTTTTATTTTTGTTAGAGGGTGAAATATTTTTTGTCATCACCATAGGCTGGTAAAGGAAATGTGTGTGACTTCTTTGTCAAAATGCATTTTGTAAATGGGAAGTTCCATCCACACAAGCTCACTTTCCTTACCAGCCTCTTCTCTATCCATGGGATGGGAGTTAAGTGTCCTGAACCTTAGAGAATGAGGTTTCAAAATCTGTTTTTTACATCCCAGCAGCTCACCAGGGATGCCTTGCAGTTTTTTTTTTTTTTTGATAAATTTATGGAGAGGTTTGACTTTGACAGTTGTAATCTCTTGAACTGCCTTTGCCCCTCTACCTGATAAAGTGATGCTAATTCAGATTCCCTTTGCTTTGCAAACACCATTCTATCACTTTAGTTCCATGCGTCCCCACCAGAGGGCAGCCAAGACTGGCTTCCTAACTGAAGAGTCCCAGTATTATAGTTCAGGTCAGGACACTTGAACCCCAGTTCACTTCTAACAGGGGAATGAGGCAATTGTCTCACTACAGAAACATTCTTAGTAAGAATCTGCAGACAAAGTTGGCATGATCAACAAGCGTAAATATACTCAGGAGAGAAACAGCTAGTATACTAGAAATAGGTCATAGAGGCAGGCAAGAAACACTCAGACAAAAAAAAAAAAAAAAATCGAAACAAAACAAATAAAACACAAACTAAATCAAAAGTAAAAACACTCTCACAGTGCTTCATAGAATAAGCAGAGTGAAGTCGGTGCACATGAGATTGAAAGTGGGCTGAGTCCCCGAGTCCTCGCCTTCTGTCAGTGCTTACTTCGGACATACAGCCCATGCCCCATTACTTGAGTAGCATGACTTCTTTGTAGACATAATCATATTATATACGCACACACAACTGTAAAAAAAGTTCATTCCCGGCATTGGTCTTTTCATTTGCTAGCCTGTGGTGTCTATTAGAGACATTGATCTCCTGTTACAGGGTGACAACATTTAACCACTTTTTATATTGTACATGTATATATTGGAAGAAGCTTCCAGAGTAGGTTTCCATGTGACTCTTTCGAAAGTCCTTTACTGTGAGTTATCCCTCTCCTTACTCTGGCTTCTGTTTCACTCCCCCATTGCTCACCCAGATAAACCCTCTCTATCCATTATTCCCCTTTCTACTTTGTATCAATGCATTTTATCTCCTCTCCCACGAGCCAATCCTTATGGCTCCTTATTATTTTCCTGCTCTCTAAGGCTATTCCAATTGAAACAGAACTATCTAAAGATTCAAAACAAACATTCACTTATGAGAGAACATGCAAAGTTTGTTTTCCTGAGTCTGGTTTAAATCACTTAGGATGAGTGTTTCCAGTTACATCAATTTTCCTGTGAATTTCATTTTTATTAACAGCTGAATAATATTCCATGTGTGAATGTACTATACTTTCATTATTCTTTCATCAGTTGATGGACATCTAGGTTGATTCAATTTCCTGGTTATTGGGAATAGAGCAGCAATGCACATGGATGGACAGATATCTCTGTAGTAGCACAGAGTTCTTTGGGTCTATGCCCAAAAGTGATATGGCTATATCATGTGATCTGTAAATATAGGTTTTTTAGATTTGCACTGCTACCAGCAGTAAATAAGTCTTCCCTTTCTCCACACCTTTGCCAACATTTGTCATTTGTTTGTAGGATCTTAGCAATTCTAATTGAAGTAAGTTGAAATATCAAAGTAGTTTTAATTTGAATTTCCCTGATGGCTAAAGATGTTGAACATTAAAAACATTTTTTTCAACCATTTTTTGTTTCATCATTTGAGAGACCTTCTTTTTTAATCTTTGCCCAAAAATTTTAATTGGGTTGTTTGTTTTGATGATGTTTGGGGTTCTTTGTATATTCTAGTTACTAGCCCTCTCTCTGAGCTACAGCTGGTAAAGAATTTTTTCCCATTCTGTAGGTTGCCTCTTTCACTGGAGCCATCGTGTGGTGAATATTATTGGAGTAATCATCCACCTTCTAACTGGGTTTAAATCCTGCTTCACAATAGGGAGTTCATAACTGACACTGTTCTCCAGGCCAAGTTCCTGGGACTAGACAGGTCACAGACCACAGGGGAGAACCTACTGCTATCATTATGCTAACTATTAAGCTGACTCATAATGACTTACTTTATATTTGAAGATTAGTATATCTCTCAACTCTCACCACATTAGGGTTTTCCTTGCAGCAAGTGGTGATTAACAGAGAGAACAACAACTGGTCAACATGCAGAAAATAAGAAACCATGGAGTGCTCAGCCCTAAATGGGACATCTTCATTGCACCCTCTCTTCCCTAGGCTTATAGATGATTATCGGAAAGGGGGCAGAAAGATTGTAAGAGTGAGAGACATAGATGAATACAAAACACCTGTGGTCTGGATACCACAGAGCAGCTGCAGCTATGAACACACACTTCCAACTGTGGCACACACAAGACCAGTACAAATCGAAGTCAGCATGGACTTGGGCAGAAAGCTCCAGCCCTAGGCAAGAATCTACTGGCAACTGATACTACTAGGAGAGGGAAGGTAAATTTCCTTTGCTGATGTAATACCTGGTAGGTTGACCAGACTCAAAGGGATAGACCCACACCAAAGTGCCCTTGAGAAACACAGATTAGACTCTGTAGTGCTATTAAAAAGACAAATAATAAGTCTGGCATGGTGGTGCTTGCCTTTAATCCCAGCACTTGGGAGGCAGAGGCAGGTGGATCTTTGTGAGTTCGAGGCCAGCCTGGTCTACATAGGGACAGCTGGGGCTGCAAGGATACCTTATCCCAAAAAGACAAAATAAAGACAAATAATAATAGAAGACATTAAGTGGGAGGGGGGAGTTGGTGGTGATAAGTTGGGGTGAAGAAGGGGAAGTGTTCTGAACATGGTCAAAATAAATTGTATAAAATTCTTAAATCAATAAAAATATTTTGAAAAGCACACACAGAACAGGTAATATCAGAGCACGTGCATAAATTAACAGATAGTATGATACATGAGTGAGATTATTTGAGAGCTGTGATATATATATATACACACGCTTT
>NW_008360315.1:3108797-3111713 GCF_000622305.1 Nannospalax galili
ACTGATAAGATTTTAATGAAAATTATAATTGTGTATATTTATGGTGTATGATTAAATGAAATCCATTTACTGTACTCATCACTTATTTTTTGTGAGAAGACATTGATCAGTATTCAGTAAAATTAAGTGGCTTTCACAAATCTACAAGTTAACAGGAGAATAATGTATTGCCTTGCATCCATTGTTTAGATTTGATAAATATATGATCCACAGCTTGCAAAATATCTTGTAGGCATTGTTACGTACATTATGTGGTGGCAGAGTTTATTTACTCTTTAGTTTATTTGGGGGAAAACTAAGCCTTGGAGGGAGAGAAAGAAGACAAGCCAGAGATTCTTCAGGAAAAATCTGCCCCCTTGTCATCAGCTGTTCTCAAGGAGATCAGGCACCAACATTTCTTCTTTCTGTGTCCTGTTTCCTGGCCCCTGCAGGTACTTCCTGGAAAAGCTGGATCAGGTCAAGAATAGCAACAACCATCACAGCCCATGACGTAAGTCACGCAATGAGTCAGTGAAAAGGTCTCGTCAGTAGCAGTGTTTGTCTACTGGCTGGATATACAAACCCCCACAGATCTGCTGAAATGGTAAGTGCATGAATTCTGAGAATGTCTGAAGTTATTGCTAGCCAGAGAGACTTCCTAGAGTGGATGTATAAATGAGCAATGCAGAGATTGGACATGGAAAACTCTGTTGGTGGACATGTTGCTAAATTAGATTAAAATAAATAAAACTCAAATTAAAGGGATACAATGTCTTTATGGAGCTGAAAGAATAGGATGATTTTTCTTCCAATGAAGAGCAACTTCCTCCTGTGCCATACAAGAGTCCTTCCAGGAACACCATTAGTCACGGTGGGTAGGAATATGGCCAATAAGCGCTCACACATGCCTATACTAGGACATGCATATCAGGATATTGTGATTTTCGAAATTCGGCTCTGATGTCTGCTTTTACCTTTTTAAATATACCAAATATTGGTTATTTAGGAAGAAAGACATTTATAGACACACACAGGAAAAGGTAGACAGAGGTTGAGTATGTGAAGGATGGGAGTTAAAGGAAAGCAAGGTAGGAAATGGAAGAATAGTAATACAGGATGACGAAAACAGTAAGTACAGCGACTTTAAGGCATAAAGAGAAAAGATGTCAAAAGAAATAGAGCTAAGACTCAAATGTAGGCCTAGAAGTGCATATGTACAGCAAGTGCAAAGGCAGAGAAAGGAATGGAGGGAGAAAGTGAATGAAAACAGCAGCAGGAGGAGGACGGGGAGACAAGGGGATGGTGACAACAAAGAGAAATGGAATGTGTGAGCTGGTACAGGGGTCAGGTTTCAGCTTCTTATGACTTCCCATTCTTGACTTTTTGAACATGGAAAAGTCCTCACACCGCTTAAAAATCAGCAAGGAAGTAATGTCTCATTTTATTATACTGAAATCTCTGACCTATTTTCATTATGAACATATAACAAAGCCAGATAAGTCATATAACAACAAAGTCAGACAAGTCGTACCACATTTTCACTATTCATAGAGCTGAGAAGACTGAAGAAATTAAATGATAATTTTGTAAACAACATGAACATTTACTTATGCCTACTTATTATGCACAATTAAACATATCATGGTTATGTCTACATTTTTTGTTTATGTCATGAGTCTTGTCAGTTTTGCTTCACGGGCATTTCTGAGTTCCAGCATTGCATCTATCTCCACGCCCATCACCCCTCCGCCAGATCAGTAACGCTTTGTCTCCTACTGATTACATGGTATTTTCTTGTTTGCTGGTTACTATCCATCATTCCTGCTGGTGACTGTGAGCTCCAGGAAAGCAGGGTTCTATGTGTTGTTCAGTGCTATTCAATCACCTCAAACAATGCCTTGAACAGAGTAATTGTTTTATGATGAAACAAAAATCATTTCATTCACTGCCTGTCTCTCCAAAGGATTTCTGTTCAGTTCATCATTGTCATAAATCTCTCCCAGGTTTCTTCTTTCCCATTTCATTTTCTAGCAAATGAAATTATGTAGTGATGTGACTCTAGATACATTATTATGAATTGTAGATTTTCTTTCTTCTGTTTTCTTTCTTCTTTTTCTAAGTTTTTACCGACCTGTAGTGAATAAAAATGGAAATATATCCTATAGTCATTTCTCATTTATTGGGTATTGTACAGCTCATAAATCTTTACTAGGAATCAGTTTTCATTCTTTCTTTTTCAATAATAATTGATGCTATATAACCACTGACCCCAAGTGCCATTTTAGCATACAAGTTAAATTATCTGCTGTATTTTGTGTTGCGCCTTTTCTATTTTGCTGTTTCCCTAATCATTTTAGAGACAATCGTGTATCTCACCACTCTGAACTGAACATATGTTTCTCTGTGTATTTCTTAAATGGATATCTAATTAATTAAAATATTAGAGTCACTGGCAAAGCAATAAGAGTGAATTTGCTTACATACAGTAGCAGTGTGGCAAGATGTGTTTGCATTCTGCCATCCCTTGAACAGTATACAGCATCACGATACTCAGGGTTATATGAAGTCACACTGGCAAATAGATTTGCTTTTCATATTTTCATATGAAACACATTGCTATTTTGTTATTATCACTGTTAATCAGGAAAATTTTCTTCACATACTCATAGAATACAGAGTGAAGTTTAAGAAATACACACATATACATATAAGTCATATGGTTCTTTAGTTTTGATACAGCATCACGATACTCAGGGTTATATGAAGTCACACTGGCAAATAGATTTGCTTTTCATATTTTCATATGAAACACATTGCTATTTTGTTATTATCACTGTTAATCAGGAAAATTTTCTTCACATACTCATAGAATACAGAGTGAAGTTTAAGAAATACACACATATACATATAAGTCATATGGTTCTTTAGTTTTGTTTT
>NW_008360315.1:3111797-3112172 GCF_000622305.1 Nannospalax galili
AATCTCTATATACATGACTATCACTGGTCACAGTCGCCCACCTTCTGAGCTCCTCGGCATCTGAGCATGAATACAAACTCATCAGATAGACAGCCTTCCTCTCCCACTAGAGCCTCCATACTCTGCCATCTCTGCCACTGTCCACTGTGCTGTCAGCACCCCCATCCATTCCCCCATCTGCCTTTCTGCTAAATCTAGTCAGCCAGAGGTCCCTGTTCCAGGAGGATCAGCTGTTCCTCATCCACGGCAATCCATTGTCAGTATTCCTTTGGATAGAATAGGGGTCTGCTGTTCACTTTTCCAGTAGTATGTTGGGTTACTGTCTGGAAGAGCCTTTATCCATCCTGGCCAACAACTCAACTGAAGGTATCGCCT
>NW_008360315.1:3112986-3113433 GCF_000622305.1 Nannospalax galili
ATGACTAGCTAGGCATTGTTTCTCTCTTGTATCGTCTCCCCCCTCTATCATGGTTTTCCCACTTAAGGTGCCCCCACTTCCCCCTCTTTCTCCCTTAATAATACCCTTCTCCTATGGTCCTACCTCTCTTAAGTTCCTTCTTTCCCTTTATCCCCTAGGTTCCTTGTGTAACCTTCCCTCCTCCGTTCTTTAAACTAACCCATTTTTTATCCATATCTCCCTTATTAAGGCCTGTTACCTACTATTCTTCTCCTTCAGGTTATTTCTTTTCCTTTACTTCACTATTTCCTTACCCTTGTCCTGGTTCCTGCAGTTATGTCTGTTTGCATACTTATTTATCAGAGTCTGATCCTAGGATCCACATATGAGGGAGAACATATGTCAATTATATTTTGAGATTGTGTTACTTCACTTAGTATAACAGTTTCTAGTTCCATCCATTTACCT
>NW_008360315.1:3115947-3116665 GCF_000622305.1 Nannospalax galili
GTTCTTTAGTTTTATATCATGTATTTCGTTTAATTTTGTAGAACATATACAATTTTTGTGATGTTACAAGTTAATAAGAAACTGTGATCAGTATAGGATATAGCCGGAGTTAGGAAAATTATTTCAATAGTCTGAACTAAAACAAGGTCATAAAAATTGGGTTTGCCCTCTCTAGATGTTCCTTTCTCAGTACATTTTGTAGAAAAAAATGTTGGTTATTTAATGAGTTAACTAAAAGGAATAACTACATTTTCATTTTTGAGTGGGAACAAAATTTTGTTCAAGCATTAGACTCTAAAATAAAGAATTGGCTCAAACTGAGACAACTCATCTTGTTATTGTGTAATGCAGGATTACAGAAACCAGTAATGTAGAAGATGAAAATGAACTGGAAGCCACCTGAAGGCTAGCTCTCAGTTTTCCAGAGCACTATGCAAGTTCCTAAGTGAGAACATCAATTGAAGGTCCAACCCCACCTTTAAGGCCTAATAACCACAATAACTACCTTCACAGAAAACTATATTGGGACAGTAGTGGCAATGTCTTGTCTTGGGGATAATCAACAACTACTTAATTGAACCTAAAGCCCATTCAATGGGAGGAAACTCATGTGTAGTACTATAAACATAGCCAAATACACATGGCTGGAGAGGCCATTGATCTTAGAGAAAATACCAAGGCTGTCACATCCATAGACAAACGAAATTTCTTACAATGT
>NW_008360315.1:3116777-3117510 GCF_000622305.1 Nannospalax galili
TATATATATATATATATATATATATATATATCATTGTATTTACAGACAAGTATGGCAGTCACCACTCATGAAGGAAGCTTCTTTTGCAAAAGACAGAGGCTATTATAGAGTTACACAATTGGTCCCTCATGGAAATTAAGTGTCTGTGAAATGCCCAACCCTAAGTGACACATCTACAATGGAACCTCTATACCTAAGACTCATGGGATATACTGGAATAAGGAGTAGAGAGAAGACTAATGAATCTTTCAACTCTTATCCACAAGCCTCCCTCATGCAACAGAGGGCAATGAACCCAGGGTTCAGGGACCATTGTGGAAAGGGGTCAGAAATATTGTAAAAGCCAGGGTAAGAGGTGCATTACCTTATGGAAATAGAGTCTTACAGGCTCCTCAGACTGTTTGCATATGAACTTTTAGCAATGGTGACAGCATGCACAAGACCCGTGCAAACTCAAACAGACAAAAACCTAGCATAGAACTTTGGACATGGGCGGCAAGGCCTAATCTTAGCAGAAGAAGGTGATTACTACTGGGTAAGGAAGAGCTGATCTTCTTTAAGGGAGTGACTCTAGACAGCCTAACTGGACTTCAGTGGATGAATTTGCACTGAGGGACGTCAGGGAACACTAACTTGACTCAATCGGCCTTAACATAAATGACAGAAGGCATGAAATCCAGTAGAGGGTACCTATGAGAGGGTGCCAAGGGGGAAAGGGATATATATATATATA
>NW_008360315.1:3117819-3130782 GCF_000622305.1 Nannospalax galili
TGTTCAGGGCAGCTTTCTTTATAATAGCTCGGAATGAGGTACTATTCAAAAGTCTGTCAATTAGAAAATGCACAAAATAAAAGTTTGATATTCATAAAGCTAAATCATACTGGTATAAAAAGCATGCATTTGAGTATATCAACTAAGATGGATAAATTTCACAAACATGATTGGTATGGCTTGGATGTGCTTCCCTCTTAAGGGTGTTAGAGGATGGTCCCCAGTGTGGTAATGTCATTGGATATTTAAGAGACAAGACCTGTTGGGATTACGTCTTATCATTAAGGACTTACCCTGGAAGCAATAAACATAGTTCTCATTGGAATTGGGATTGCTATGGAGGATAGTAAAGATAGTGTCATCAGAAAAGTACCACAATGAACTCCAAGTACCAGATTCTAGGGAAATCTTTAGGCACTATGGAAGTCAGTCCTAGAAAGTAGTCCTGTGAGCTGCAGGCAACCAAAGAACAGGGCTATGGCTTCATGTGTAATTGGGGGCCCAACCCTTGCTAAGGTGCTTAGGATGCCTGCCTAGGAAATTAAAGATTAGATGTCTGCTTTGAGCTGCTGTGTTTTAATATTGCTTTGGTTGGAGTGATCTTTTCTAAGTTTATTGTGAAATATGTATATTCTTGATGTTTTCTGGATGTAAGAAGGTCATCTAGTATTTCTTTCCTTTGGAATAAGAATGTTTATTGTATGCCTTAGAAATATATATGCATACTTTATTTATTTAGTTGTTTGTTTCTTTGTTTGTTTATTTATTTATAGACAGAGACTATTTGTGTCTTTTAAAAGTCTCCCTGTAGCCCCAGCTGGCCTGGACCTCACTATGTAGACCAGGCTGGCCTCAGTCCCACAATTGACCTGCCTCTGCCTCCTGAGTTCTGGAATTACAGACATGTGCTATGGTGTCTGTCTTTAATTTTTTAAAATTATTTAACTAAAAAAATTTATTTATTATTTTTATTTTATATGTATGTGTCTATTGCCTTCATGTAGTAGATAAGTGCACCTATGTTGTGCAATGCCCACGAAGGTCAGAAGAGGCTGTTGAATCCCCTGGGACTGGAGTTACTAACAGTTGTTAGCTGCTATGTGGGTACTGGGATCTGAAACTGAGTCTTCTTCAAGAACAACCAGTATTCTTAATTGCTGAGCCATCTCTCCAGCCCCCAAATTATTTAATTTTTGATGAAATAATTTTCCTTAAATCTGTTTAGATTTTCAATCTTAACTTTTGAAATCTCTTGGATTGAGATTTAAGAACTATTGGAAATGAAATACATGTATTTTATTTTGTGAGAAGGACATTAGCCTCAGGTATCAGAAACAGAATCTGATGCTTTGGATAGAGTTGTCCCTGAAGGGCTCATGGGTTCAATGGCTTTTCCCAGGGGTGGTCATGATGAGATATAGCAGGGCCTTTAAGAGAGGAACCCAGGAGGAGGTCTTTAGGACACTAACTGCATGTCCTCAGATGGAATTACTACAGTCCTAACAGAGCCTCAGTTTTTCTCTGGCTGATCTCTCCCTTACACATACACTCACTGTCCTGATGCCATCTACCATAAGTGATACAAATGGGATCTTCACTGGCTCTAGTGTTATATTGTTTGGACTTTTAGCCTCCAAAAACAGGTGTTGAATCTCATTTCTCTGTATTTTATTTATATTCAGGTGTTGCATTACAGTAGAAGAAAATGGACAGATGCAATAATGGTGATCAAGGAATAAATATGAAGTGTCCTACTTCCACCGAGAAATGAAAAACAGAAAAAAGAATAGCTCAAAAGATGCCACAAGAAAAATCTGGATACAGTACAAAATAATAATCCATCAGACAGCTGAATTTTCAGAACTGCCTTGGTAGCCTCAATTATTAAGAATGACATGGATCTTCAAAGAGAGATGACACATAAAGATTGACTCGTGTTTCTAAGAACAGCAGCTGCAAGTTGCCTCAAAAGTGTGTAAAAGTGAGCTAAATTTGAAAAAAAACAAAAAAAACGACAAAGGCCAAGTGAGATGCTGTGACCATATGGAATGCCTAGGGGGTCATGTTTAGAAATAAGACTTGCCTAGATATTTCAGTGATCCTTTTAAATTAAAACCTTTTCTTTCTGAGAAATGGAAATGCATATCATACAAAGATAAAAATGCTGGCTTTCCCTTCCCCACATGCATTCCATGCCCCATGTGCCATTAGAGTTAGAGCAGTGGGAATATGTCAAGGTTATTATCAGTTCCAAAAAGATAACAAAATAAACAAAACTACAGAGCAACCCTTTTCTTCTCAGAAAGTGACAAGTAGGACAAGGTTACAACTCAAAATAAGTCCCTTGGTTAGTGTCCAAAGTGCCAAGAATCTTGACATGCTCGCTCTCTGGGTACACTGCAAAATCTGTACAAGTTGTTAGAGACATGACTAGGTTCTGAATGCCAGAGGTGGCAGGTTCTCATCAGCTCATGGAAAGATGTGTTTACACTGAAAATCATGAGTGAATATTTAAGGTGTTTTCCACTCAACTCCAGAAAACTAAAGCTTCTGGGTTGTTTTATTCTCTCTTTTTCAGAATGAAGAGACGTTGATGTTATTTATTTGCATGTAAATGAACATAAACCTGAATTCACCATTTGCTTGCAGGTTGTTTGACTAACTCTTGTTCAAATTTGGATCTAATTCCTGAGAATTCATTTAACGACAAAATATCTCACAGTCATAGTGCCTACATCGAGTTAGAGACAATTAGACCTAAGAGAACGATGCTATTGCAGATAGTATTAATTTTGATGTGCAAATAAAAATAAGGGCATAGAGAATAACAGGGATACCACTGAGAACAGGCCATTTGAACAGGTAGGTGAGAGCAAAGAAGACTCAGAGGGTTCTCTCTCTCTCTCTCTCTTTCTCTCTCTCTCTGTCAATATAAGCTATATGTCTACATTCAGCTATAATAACACAAAATCAACATGTTCAAATATGAAGTCTTCATTTTATTCTATAGATGTGCTTCTGTAGCAATCCCTCCAAGCCTGCCAATACCTCAGTTTACAGCATCACTGCCCTACCACTTGCATGATTATGCCTTAAGTCAATAAATATTCCGTTAAACTGGTATCATGTGCAAAACTAGAATGAGGTAAGTATTAGATGACCAAGATAACTTCAACATCACAATTTTCCAAATTCACTGACATCTTTGAGGGAAGCACACGTGCTAATTGTCTCCAATATTCTGTGTACATAGTCATTTCATACAATTCAGGACAAAATAATGAATTAGAGGACATGGTACATGTAACTTTAGATTTATAATTGCTATGTTTTCACTTACACCTTTAGAATTTATATGACCATTTCCCTCTAAAAGTACATAATGGTCAAAATCCACCTGTGAAAATTCAAATGAGATTGTTTAAGTAGGTTTTTGAAAAATGATCTTTGATTTTCTGTAAAAAATAAATTCTTTTTTTTGTTTGTTTGTTTTGGTCTTTTTGAGACAGTGTCTCCCTGTAGCCTGAGCTGGCTTGGATTCTCTATGTAGACCAAGCTGGCCTCGAACTCACAGAGATCTACCTGCCTCTGTCTCCCAAATGCTGGGATTAAAGGTGTGCACCACCACACCCAGCCCAAAATTCTTATTTTAATGCATGGCAAATTTTCAGTAGCTAACATATCTAATCAAAGAACAATTGCATTGATATGATGTGTTATTTAAGATAAAATGTATTGGTTGATTTACTACTTACTTGATTAGAATTAAGCATCATTGACCAAAAAATGCATGTCCACTTTAAGAATTGTGGTTTAATTATTTTAATCTTCATCATTTCAGAACCTGATTAGGCATGTGTGCAGTGTTTAGTTAAGGCTTAACATTCATTTACCTTGAAACTAGAATAACATTTTCAGACTATTTTCCAGGGCTATACATTTCTGTAGTGTATATCAGCAAAACACAAGAGTATTAGTGATTTGGCCCATATTCTAGAATTCCAATAAATAATTGCATCTTTATTCAGTTTTCTGAAGGTTTACCTTGCTAAGGAATCACACATTCATACACACATACACACACACACACACACACACACACACACACCTACACACTCACACACAAACAGTTCGACCTTGAGTCATCTGCATAAACATGTCTATAAATATACTTGAGGACATTAAGTTTTTTATAATCCACTATAATCAAATCATGTGAAATGTTAACTTAATTGCTATTACCTGTTTGGGTTTGGCAACTCTAATTAAGTACTCCCAAAATAGCTCATGTTATAAGTAATAGTCATTCTTTATGAGGTCAAAATTAAACCAAAAATATTCAGACTCCTGTTAATAGCATTAGTCAAGTCCTACTCATATTCCAAATTGATGTTGCTTTGGAGTTTTAAAAATGCCCTAGTTTCTAGTTGGCATGATTCTTTGTCCTATAAAGACTGTTAATGAATATAATTGCCTTAAAACTAATTATGCTTATGTAGTAGTTCTGTGTTACAAACATGATTTTATATACAGACAGCTTATTTCTAGATTTCAGAGAACTGAATCTGAGAAGTCACTGTCTTCCATTTGAAATACTTACAACACTAAGGCCATGCTGGGCTAGTGCTCTTATTAGAAGGACTACTGTTGAATTCATGCTTGCATTTTCCTTCTATACTCCAGTTATGTTTGTATTCCTTAGGGTGTCTAATTCTTAGCAACAATTTTCATCACATGAATTATCACAGTTTTATCAATCAACAACACAGATCCTGTGGAGGGCTGACATATGGACAACATGTGAACCGAGGGCATTATCAATGCCCTTGTAGTTTTCCATTGTCTTGAGTTCCTTCTGAAAAATGAATTAGAAAATTCAGAAATGAAATATTTGGATAGTTTCTGGAATACATTATATCCTAATTAAGCTGGAGAGGAGAATGGGAAAAGTTGAAATAATGCAAATACAGTATTCTTATATGCAATTCTCAAAATACATACAAATTAATAAAAACCCAAATAAATAAATTACATATACATAATTATAGCAAAATTATAAGATGCATTCAGTTTCTGACACTATTCTCAAAGATATATTTCAAGTAGACAAGAGATTTAAACCTTAAAAATGGAACTCTGGAGGATATATTTGATTATACTTTTTACTTGGACAAATCTAGTGCTGTGTTTTTCTCAGAATCCTACCTAAAGTTACAGTTGACCAGGAGAGAGACAAAGGCAAGATTCAAAAGAGTAAGTGGAATAATATCAAGTCCACTTGTAAATTCTTCACCACCAGATGTGGTGGCTTGAGATGTCATCCAAGGGAAGCCCTATGTAGCTTTGGTATTCCTACTTGCATGCTAAAGATGCTGGAGAAAGCAGATCCACACACATCATCTTTTGTTAGTCCACAAGTACTTCTGTGACATCTGCTGTCCCCCATGACCTCACCATTTGGGACTTGTTTGACTTAGCACATTACCATTGGAGACACAGGCCTGTCTACTTGTAAAACTCTTCAAGTTCTGGTTCCCACCAAAGACTCTCTCTGGTCCCCATCTTCAGTCACTATTACATAAGTTCGATTCCTTTAAAATACCATTTGTCTTTAAGATTAACAGCAATGTTATTTCCTTGACTGACACAGAAACTGTTACTTAGAAACCAGTGCTGTCACTATTATAACAAGCCAGTAAGGAGGTGGCATTGGGCCTGGAGAGATAACTCAGTCATTAAGAACAATAGCTGTCCTTACAGGGAACCCGGGTTAAATTTCCAGAACCCCATATGAAGTCTAACCACTATCCCTAACTCCAGTTCCAGGGTATCCAAAACAATCTTCTGATCTATGTGGTCATTGCACACATATGTTCTACTTAAATACATGCAGGCAAAACACTAATACACATAAAATTTAAAAAAAAATAGATAAACAAGATGTTAATAAAGTGCCAGGTATGGGTTCGACCTTACTAAGTGGACCTTTAGTCCAATTAGATGTTGGATTGTTATTCCCATAACATGTGTGACATTGTTGCATCAATGAGCATATTTTGCTGGGCCAGTCATTGTAGATCACAGGGTCACAGGGTGCACAAGTGGATAAGATTGATTACTTTTCCCTTCTAATAGCATGCACAGAACCTTCTAGAACTATGAAAGGTAACCAGTAGAGATGAAGCTTTGAGATCTGTATCAGCTTGATTTCTCCATTTTTTTATGACTCCCAAGCTGTGGTTAGACAATTCATAGACTGTAAGGCAGAACCTACTACAATTATTCTATTAAATAAATATAGAATTAAGCCGAATCCTTATAATTTACTGCCCATAGATTAGTGCATCTCCCAATGCTCACTAGAGAACTTTCTTCTTGTAGAAGATGACAATGAACTCACAGACCCACAACTGGTCAATGCAGAAAATAAGAGACTGTGAGATGCTCAGTCCTACATGAAGCAGGTGCACATGCCAACCCACAGTGCTTCTGACAGCAAGCACAAGACCCCAAAACTTCCAAGCCAGACAAAAATCCCAGCATAAATGGGAAAATGAGCCAGAACCCCCAGCTCTAGCTTAGGATCAATTGGGAATTGTTTCTGGGAGATGAAGAATAAGCTTTCTTTAAAGGTGTGAAACCCGGTAGCTGACAGGTTCCAAGGGATGGACCTGCACCCGAAAGCATTTGGATAACTCAACTAAACTCCATGGATCTTCCAAAAAAGAAAAAAAAGAAGAAGACAAGAAGTGGGGAGGCTTATTAGAGTGGTAGTGGAGATTGGGAAGGGGTCTGAATATGATCCAGACACACTGTCTGAACTTTGCAAGAAATCCATAAAACCATTTCAAAAACTGTCATCTTGATTTGAGGATAAGGAAACTGTGTGAAGCAGGAAAGCGGCTAGGAAACTGTTAGTAAAGTGAAAGAAATAAATTAGCCATGAAAACTAAAATAAATGTAACAAATTGTTTTAATGGCATGGATAAATGGTGACCTGTGTTTGTACTTCAGAACAGTTCTACCTGCACTCCATGGTAGCTGGAAAGAGAGGAAAGTGCAAAATAAACTTAGCACTTTGGGAAGATTATTTTAAAGCAGAATATACGTCACTTGATTTCTTTTAACTATATGACAAGTACAGAGGTGCAGAAAAAAATGTCTCCAGATTCTATACTCAGTAACAGTTTTCTCAGGCGAAAGGTAAATCAAAGTTTACTATGGGAAAGAACAAATCTATGGATATGGTTGCTAGATCCTTGTAAACACTTCTAATAGATTTGAACGGGTGCTTCAAAGACCCTTTGAACTAGACAAAAGGGCCTGTTAGAATCAGGGTGTTTTTCCACTGAAGGCTGATACATTGCTTGTAGAGGAGCTGTCTTTAAAAAGTCACAAATATAGCTTTGAGATAATGAAGCAGACCTTGAATCCAATAAGAGAGTGGTTGATTATTTCCATAATATTCCTCCCACTATTGCACTGGTGGGCATATCTTCCAGGCCAGTTGTTGTAGTTCACAAGATTCACAGATGAGTAAGGTTGATGATTTTTGTCCCTTCCAGTAGCATGCATAGCACCTTCTGGCACATGCTAGCCAGTCAAGCTAAAGCTCTGATACCAGCACCAGCTTGATTTCTCCTTGTTCATTCTACAGTTCATATGTGTAGGGTCTTCAGCAGTAGTGACTTAACATCAAGTACTGGAGAGTAACCAAGAGCAACGGCAATGAGCAGTATTATATAAGGGTTTATCAGAACCCTAGTCAACAGCTTCTAGAGAGGGAGTCCATTCCTGGCATAGAGGGTTTTTTCGTTGTTTTTCTTATTGTTAATCTATGATATCTAGACACGGAAATATCCCCATCTTATAGGATAACTTCTTTTAGTCTCCTTAAAAATGTATATGCATATACTTTAGATGTTTCTGTAGTGGTAGGTTTCCATATGGCATCTTATAAAGGTCTTTAATGTTAATTATCCCTCCCCATTCTCCCTCCTCTCCTGCCCTCCCATTCTCCACCCAATTTAACCCTTCCTAGTCTAACATTCCCCTGTTTCCCTATATATGAGTGCATTCTATCACCCCTCCCAGGTACTCTCCCCACGGACACATGGCCATTTATTCGTTGCTTACCCTCTATGGATTGTCAACATGCGTACCTATGATTTTAAAGCTAGCATGCATTTATGAGAGAGAATATGTGACATTTGTCTTTCTGGGTCTAGGATACCTCCCTCAGGATGAAATATTTTTATAGTTCCTTCCATTGACCTGTGAATTTCAAAATATTCCATTGTATATACACCATTCCTTAATTATTCATCCAGCAGTTGATGAACATACTGGCTATCATGAAACAGGCAACAATGAACATGGATAACAGTCAACTGATTTTTTTAAAAAGAGCCAAAATATCCATGGGAGAAAAGACAGTGTGTTCAACAAATGTTACTTTTCAAAACTGGTAAGGACATATAGAAGAATAAAACTAGATTCCTGTCTCTCATCATGCACAAAACTCTATTCCAAATTATCAAGGACCTCAACATAAGACCTGATTTCCTGAATCAGATAGCAGGGAAAGTAGGGATGTGCTGGAAATTAAGAGCACAGGAAAGCACCTTCTGACTAGGAAATCTGTAGCAGTCATTAAGTTCAACAATTGACAAATGACCACAGGAACCTAAAATCTTCTGTACATTAAAGAATGCCATCATTTGATGGAAGAGCAAACCTAAAGAATGGGAATTTTTTTTTATCAGCTATACCTCTGATAGAGAGCATCTAGAATATACAAAGAACTAAAAAACACTAAACATAAATACTCTATCCAATTAAAAGATAGAGCAAGGAGCTGAACAGGGAGTTTTCTAAATATGAAACATAAATGGATGAGAAATACTGAAAAAAAATGTTCAACAACTTCAGTCATCAGGGAAATACAAACTAAAATCACTCAGAATGGCTAATGTCCAGGCACTGACAATGTTTTTGAGAACACTATGTTAGAAAGGTATCACAATGCTGTCCTCTAAGACTGAAATGCATTAAGCAGAAAAGAGGTTTTGGAGAGTCCAACTTTCTATGTGAAAGAAGCAGACCGAGTGTGGTGGTTTGAAAGAAAATGTCCCCCATAGGCTTCAAGTGTTGGACATTTTGTTCCCAGTTGATGGCGCTGTTTTCGGAGGTCTTAGCAGGTGTGGCTAACCTGGAGGCAGGCTTAGAAAGTTCTTAAGCCTTGTTGGATCTCTAGTTGCTCTCTTGCTTCCTGTGCCTTCTTGAAGATGTGAGAGCTTAACTTCTACACCTGCTCCAGCCACCTCCTGCCACCATGCCTCCAATGGCCTGTAATTCCCCTGGAACCATAAGCTCAAATAAATTCTTCCTTTCATAAATTGCTTTGGTCAGTGTTTCTATCACAGCAACAGAAAAGTAATGAATACTCTGAGAATGCTATTTGTCATTTTATTGTTGTTTTCCTGTTTTTAGGTAATGATTTTCTCATATGCATCAAGTTCAATACTCACAATTTTGTGAGTCAAGATTTAGGGCAGGGTACAGCTGGACGTGTCATCTGCTGTTCAGCATGACAACTGAGAGATCATTCACTCTCTTGACTCCATTCATCTAGGAGCTGTGCTGGTCTGAAAGGGCAAAGAAAGCATCCATGGCATGCCTGGCATCTTTCTGCTCCGACATGTGGCATTTCTGTGTCTGATGAGCTTCAGCTTCTTCCTCACAAGGTGTCTCAGAATATTTGGACTTCTTACATGGCAGCTTGTTTCCCATGGATAGTTCAAAATAGGAATAAAGCAGAGGCTAAGGCCCTGACTTGACGATTTAATACCTATTCTGACATACACTTTCTTTGAATCTAGGCCCAAGGCCTAAAACAAGTTATAGAATGAATAGGTCCCAACTCTTTGTGGAATAAGTGGTAAAGAATTTACTGACATCTTATTTTATCACCTACCAACAAGATAGATGCATTTTGAAGGATGGAGAATACTGTAAAGGACAAAACAAAATTTCATGAGTCAGTGATGGGACCTGATGAACTCTGAAGTGGAGATAAACTCCAAGGAATAATATGATTAGAACAATACGATTTAGAAAAGAACCTGAGGGAAATAAGGAGGCCTATGAATTGGAGAGTCAGGATATCATTTTCCTTTGAAAGTTCTATCAATGAGAGGGCAAGGAAATGGTGCTTTTATGAATGACAAAATAAATCTTTACAACTAATGTTTATTCTACTGTTCTCTAGGTAAGGTAGGGAATCTCAAAGCATGATGCTATGGTTTGAAAATGGGTGTGGCAGGCCAAGGCCACATTGAGAGTTTGGAACCTTGTTGGTGCTACAGGGAGATGGTGGAACCTTGGAGAGGTGAGGTCAAGTGGGAGGTCTTAAGACACTGGGAGAGTCGCCTAGTACTCTGTTCCCTTTGCCTCTTTCTGCTTCCTGGTTTAAATTGGAATCACTTTACTTTTTCATGTACTCCTGCTGTGGTGTTTTGCTCTTGCCAGAAGTACTAAACAAAAGGCGTTCACTCATCTCTAACTAGAACCTCCATAACCATGAACGGGATAAACCTTTTCTCTTTGTAAATTGGCTATGTTAGATAATCTGTTATGCTAACAGCAAACTAAGACACACAATCTTAAAAGATCTCCCAATTTTGTGTTCTAGTATAAATGTTATTCATCTTCCAATGGTGTTATCTACCAAAAACCCCAAAGTTCAAAATTATAAATATTAAATAAAAATTGATTTAGCACACCTAAGCTACTAAATGTAATAATGTAGCTATTATACACTGTAGAATATCTGTTGTTGACTTTTATGATCACAGGGTTGACTGGGAGCTGTGCCTCACTGCTATTGCCTTGTTCAAAATAATATTATAACCTCCCCTGCAAAAAAGGAAGGTAAAAGTTCCAAATATAGTTTTCACTGGATGTACTCACACAAATTTGCATAATCAAAAATTGAGCCATCATAATGAACTGTCTGTGTTATCAAATCTAGTCATTGTAGCATCTGACTCTAATGATGCATTATTTGCGGTATTATATAATTCATTTTGTTTCATTCGAAAATAGGTAACATGAGGAATTGCAGTTTGATTTCTTTTAGAGTACTTGCAGTTTTTGGAAACATCCAATTAGTGTGACTCCCTAATAAATGACCCCAACTTTAGTGACATTAAATAAACATTATTTTGTTATTGGATTTTATCTGTCAGAAAATTTGACAAGGCACAGTAATGTGACTTGCTTCTTTGCAGTATCTTGAGGCCAGAGGTAGAATAAAAAACATTGAAAGGTGGAATAATCTTGAGGTTCATAGTGGATGGGAAGCATTATCTGGAAAATCTGAGGGGCAGTTGAACAGAACCATAGAAGAGTCTAGAAGCATGTCAAGCAATCAGGTAGCCAGTAAATAGTATCAGTGCAGTCTAACTCTTATAGTTATATGGGAATTTGATAAGTTGATATTTAAGAATACAAGCTTCTGGCGGCTAGAGAGAGTTTGTCAACTGTTAAGAGCACGCACTACTATTCTTACTGAGGACTGAAGTTTGGTTCTGATTGCCAGGTTAAGTGGGTCACAACCCCTTGTAACGCTAGCTCTAGGTGATCTAACACCCTCTTCTGAAGTCTGTGTGTCCTGCACTGACATACACACACACGCACGCACACACACACGCACACACACACACACACACACACCACATGCACACACAGACACAGATGAAGAAATAATTAAAAATAATGAAAATAAATCTTTAAAAAGTATGCTTTCTTTTCAATCATAAACATTTCTTTCTTTTTTCTGTCTCATGAATCACTGTTCCTTTCTTCCTTTTTACAATATACTTATTGGAAATATTAATAATTTTTCAGTGGTATTAATTGAAATATAATTTTATTATTCATCATCTGATGCTTTTATGAAAACAATACTTTGTGTGTGTGTGTGTGTGTGTGTGTGTGTGTGTGTATGCATACGCTGTATGCAAAGGTGCCTGTGGGTGTACTTTCCATTTGTGGAAGCCAAAGGAAGACTAAAGTGCCATGCAGTATCATTTTATACTTATGACCTTGATTCAGAGAGTCTCTCCCTGAACCTGGAGTTGAATTATCAGGCATCAAGCCCCAGCCAATCATTTGGTCTTTGTTCCAACAACGCGTGTGTTATAGGCATATGTGTCCCTGCATGGGTTTTATGTAGGTGCAGGGGTTTGAGCATAGGTGCATATACTTCCATAGGAAGCACTCTTTTTTATTTGAGCCATCCCCCCAAACTTTAACTTTTATGTCATCAAAAGTGTCATTACCTTCTCATACAGACTCTTGAATTGCGGTGGGCTGTATAGTTCCATGTGAATGTCAACATCTATGGAAGTTGCTGACTCCTGTCCTTCTCTAACACCTTGGCTTTCAGTTAGGGATTCTGATGTTACACACGGCTCTTTATGAACACTACCTTTCTATATGAAATGGCATATATGAGCCATCCAGATTAGACACGCTTGGAACAGAATTTTGCTCATGGTAAAGAAGATAAATGAACATTTCCTTGGATGTATAGAGGTCAATGAAAGTCAAACACTGATTTAGGAACAATATCTGAGACGACCTACATGGAAGGAAGACGTGTCTTTGACAATGTGTAAAGTAGGATAATAAGAGTTAAAATTATAAGTGATAGGACTGTAGAAGCTATTATATATTTTCAACAAATTCAAAATCTAATAAACATATCAGAAAATATAGAAAATCTTATTTTTATCAGTAAGTCTAAAGAACACAGTTATATGTATTTAATCGGGCTATACTAAAGTAGAAATTATAAGTGAATTCAATTTTGAATAATTTTTCATAAGGGCATTATACTATATATACACCAGATAAGACAGAAAAAATGTTTATGTCTAAGTATGGAGATAAATTATA
>NW_008360315.1:3130856-3135335 GCF_000622305.1 Nannospalax galili
TGCTATTTATATTAATAAATTATATATTTAATGCATGTAAGAAATGAAAATGTTTTACAACATATTAGAATGAATATTATTAGAATATCTGCACAGTGTGAACTTAGGGAGACATTTATGTGTCATATTTTCTACCAATTAATTGTAATATTCCTTTTGAAAAAAGGTGCACTTTAAAACATGTAACTGAATCATGATTCCATATTAAGTTTTATATCAGAAATGA
The DNA here is from genome assembly GCF_000622305.1 of Nannospalax galili. Taxonomy (NCBI): domain Eukaryota; kingdom Metazoa; phylum Chordata; class Mammalia; order Rodentia; family Spalacidae; genus Nannospalax; species Nannospalax galili. The sequence continues at coordinate 3,131,083 of NW_008360315.1, forward strand.
TTCTAAATATTATCTTAGGGCTATAGAAGACTACTCTGAATTCTTTAAGCCTGACTCGGTATGTCTGATATAGCTAATACATTCACAAAAGCTATCCCTTGCCACTAAAACTATAATTTTCATGATGTAGTGGCCAAGGAATATATCTATTCTTTAATGGTTGTCAGTATCGAGGTCTATTTGTTTTCTGAGAAAGAGAAAGGAACTAGAGAAAGAGAAAGGAACTAGATCATCCATTTTTCTTTAATAAACCAGAAGAATGGCTCTGCAATGCTGTTTAGTAGTTGTTTTCCAGGTTTCTATAGAGGCATCTCTGTTTTCTACTTGAGATGAGGTCTAGTGGCTCTCACCAGCAGTGAATTGACCCAGTTAAGTCCTGAGCCAGTAATAATACTTAGCGTTGTGTCTATTTTATCTCTTCATCCATACATAGTCATTACATTTTGGTTTAGATGATAATCTTGATGTTAATGTGAGATACTTCAGCTAATTTAATTTTCTCCTTCCATATTGACAAAGCCCTATTAGTACCAAACTTTATTCTGATTATTCTCAGTGATGAAATGTATAACTAATTTTGGCAGCCAATAATCAAGTTCTCCAACTATGTTTCTTATGAGGGCTGGGGTCCTTGGGTTAAGCAAATTTCCTAGAAGGTAAAGTGAGACTTACATTTTAACCCTCCTACCTTATTTCCTTCAAACTGGATCTATTGGAATTATTCTGCCTCCCTGCTCTACCCCATCATCCCTTAGCAATCACCACCCTATCTACTGTTTCAATAAATTCAAGTTTTTTAGATTCTAAGCACGAGGGAGACCATGCTGGATTTGTCCTAGGCTTATTTCACTTATAATAATACCCTTCTAGTTCACCCACATTGTTCAAAAGATGAAGATTCCATTGAGCTTCAAGACTAAACACAACCCCATTATTTATATCACATTTGTTACCTATTCATCCACTGGTGGACACCAGATTGATTCTGTATTCTGGGTAGGGTGAATAATGTTTTAATGAACATGGATATCTCTTGTACATACCAACTTTGTTTCTTTTGAATACTGGAAAGGAACTGGAAATCATGGATCATATAGTAGGTTTTTGTTTAATTTTTTGAAGAATCTGAATTCTTTCCATAATAGTTATAGTGATTCACATTATATCCAAAGGACACGTGTCCTGATTGCTCAATATGTACATCAACACTCATATTCATTCTATATTTATTATTTTTACTATTTTAATTATGTATATTTGTGTGTGTCTGAATGTGGCTATGTGCATGTGAGTGCTGGTGCTAGTGGTGGCCAGAGGCATAAGATTCTCCCGGAGCTGGACTTCCAGGCCGTTGTGAGCTGCCTGCTGCCTGATGTGTGTACTGGGAACCTAACGTGGGTCATCTTCAAAAGCAGTGCTTGCTTTTGAAAAATGAACCATCTTTCCAGTCCTGTGTGTGTGTGTGTGTGTGTGTGTGTGTGTGTGTCTGTGTTAAGGTAGAGTCTAGCTATATATCCCAGGCTCTCTCTTTTGACTTCTTATCTTCCTATCTCAGTCTCATTTATTTCTGGGATTACAATTTATTTCTGGGATTCCAGGTATGTGCTGCCTGACAAGCTTATTTTATGTTTTCGTAATAGCCATTTTAACAGACACAAAGTGATAGTCTATTATGGTTTTAATGGACATTTCTTTGATAATTGTTGATATAGAGCATTTTTTAAAATAGTGTTTAGCATTTGTCTATTTTTCTTTAAAATATAGGAATCAGACTCTGCTCCTTTTCAGTTTGGTTATTTCTTTAGCAAATGCGATATTTTAACTCCTTATTTGTTTTAGGTATTAACCCCCTATCAGAGGCAGGGTTTGCACATATTTTTCTGACCTCTTGACTTCATTGACTGTTTCACCTTGCTGTAACGAAGCTTTGTAGTTTGATGATACAGTTTCATTTGTCTGTTTTTGCCTTTGCTGCAAGTGCCTTTAGTCATATTCAAAGCATGTTGCCCCAACCACTCTGGAAAAATGTTCCCTATATTTTCTTTTCATAGTTTTTTCTTTCTGAGTTTTAGGCATTACAAAATTCAGGCATTTTGACTTGAATTTTATATATGGTATGAAATAAGGTCATAGTTTCTGGCTTTTCATGTGCACATACAGTTTTTCTATCACCATTTATTAAAGAGACTCGTCTTCCTGTTATACGTTTTGTGTACATTTGCTGGTGACTACAAAGGAAAACATAGTAATTGGTATTATTTTTAGAAAAATATTGTTTTGCAAAAAGTACCTTTTTATTGTTTTAACATCTTTGAAAATTATTTTCTAATTGTTTATTTACATATGGAAATCTATACAGCAACTTGAGGGGAAGGTCTTCTTTTTTCTCTGTGCTGTTAGCCATATTAGAGTTGAACAATTTGGTAACCATGGCAGTAGAGATGTCATTAGAGTGATGTATACCATAACCACTTTATTATCAGAAAATCAGTTACTCTTTATTTCAGATTGTTGCCTTTTTTTATAGTTTTCTATGCTGATGAGCTGTTCTCTCATAGTTGGAGACATGTTTGTGACATTCTGTAATTTAAATGGCTTTTGCCTTAGAATTTTATAATCTTATATCAGCCTACAATATTAGAAATAATGCATTTTGACACTGTAATTTCTCTAAAATGCTATGAATAAACAATCGTCTTGAAAGTCAAGGTGTTTACATTCAGTTCTCATAAGATTACTTGAATTAAATTCTCTTTCATTATAAAGAGATTCTTACATTTTCTGCTCTTGTTTTATGTTTGTATTGTTTATTCTGTCTCCATTATTCATGTATGAGACAGAAGTAAATTTTTGAAACCCTCAAAATCTGAGAAAAAAGTGAATTCTGTTCATAATTGCACTGCCATAGTAATTTTCCTATTAAGCTTGTAGCAATAGAGCGAATAAAAGCAAAGCTAAGAGAAATCTAAAGTGTTGAAACGAGATTTAAAAACTTTTTTTGGCTCTTTATTGAGACAGTGTCTCTCTGTAGTCAGTCCCAAGCTGGCCTTGAACTCACAGAAATCCCCCTGCCTCTGCCTCTCTAGTGCTGGGATTAAAGGTGTGTGCTACCACACCTGGCTTAATTTAAAAACATTTAAAAACATGTTGACACACCATAGATTTTTAAGGCAATCTAGTTTAGCATTTGGTTTCATCCATATGGAACATAGGCCAGGGAATGATTCCTCATGGTCATTAACTTCTTAGCAAATGATGCTTTCCAAATTATTTCATCTTGATGGACCATAGCTTCATAATAAAATGTTCTTATAAAATTGGATTGAGAAGTATTAAATAAATACAAAACAAATTACTTGAAAGAAATAAAGCGTTTCTTATACATTCTAGCATTTTCTATAGATGAATGACAATAGGAAAAAGAACTAGATGTTTTTCTTCCCTTCCTTCTTTCTTTTCTCTCTTTCTTTCATGTTTATGTGTGTTTCCTTGCCTGAATTTTTGTGAACTTTGTATGGTCAGAAGCCTAAAGAGTCCAGAAGATGGTGTAACTGGAGTTACAGGCTGCCTGTGAGTCACTGTGTGGGTGCTGGGAACTTGAGTTCCCTGCAAGAGCAGTAAACATTTCTAAACTGCTGAGCCATTTTTCAAGGCCCCAAGTTAGACTGTTTACACAGAACCAAGATGAGTGTTACTACTTGCCTCCATCAGAGCAATAGAGATCACATAAAATGATCTGAGGTGTAGAATTGAGGCAAATTTGTTGATAAGATTGTATGAAGGTGACTCAAAGCAATGGCATAATCATGGATGATCCTGGGCTTTGGTATTTGGGATGAATAGTGGACATGGCTTGAAAACATGTTGTGTGTGCAAGCAAATACTTTCAGTAAGAAGAGATCTATGTCTCAATAATTTCAGAAATATGTGTTGTTTAGTACAAAAATGGATGGAGCATGGAGGATATTAGCTACATTACCCAGGAGCTGAGAGGAATAGTCTGACACATTAATCATATTAAATAATTCACTCAAATACATGACATGAGAAAGTATGACTAACAGGAAGAAAATTTAGAGATTGCTTCCCAAAAGCAAAAATATTTACTATCAGTGACAGTTACAATTGTGCTATTTTGGTAATTAGGAATATATTATACTTATATGAATGCAAGATATCTATTTACACATTTATAATATTATCAATGGATGATATATTGCTGTACATTTATTAATATTTAATTGATATTAAAA
>NW_008360315.1:3135477-3136751 GCF_000622305.1 Nannospalax galili
TATAGTTAAATATTGTCTTTTTTTTTCCACCAATTTAAATTATTTGTTGAAGTCATGGTAACAGGCACTTTGAAATTATTTTTGTTAAAGAAAATAAAATTCACTTTTCATTACTGTTTGAGGCATCCAGATGATAAAATTTTGGCATTTGACTCTACTTATTTATTTATTGCCATATGTTTACAATTATACTAATTATATTAATCATTTCACAAGTGTTTAACTACACTATATTTTTAAATTTAAAGCAGATATGAACAATTATCTCAAATATACTATTATAATGTGACATATTAAGATTAGTTATAAACTTTAAGAAGTCTTAGACTTTAAGATGTAAACTTTAAAGTAGGTATTTTTAAATGACCAATTTTCTTTTTAAATGTTTAAAGTTGTTTTTACATACATTTGGCAAAGATATGCGCCTTGTCAAATTTGTTGGTTGACTCTAAAGAGGCAGTAGTTATCAAAAGGTAAAATGCTTATATTCATAAATATATAACATACAAAGTACATCTAAAGCAGAGAAGTGATCTTTCATAATTCTTGGAATAAATAGTTTAGCATATTAGGAGAGCGTGTTATAGAAGCAGAATCAAGACAAGGACCAAGGAGATGAGATCTTGACCAGATATCTTGATCAGTATATGTTGTCTTAAAAAACATTCTTTAAACATCTCAACTTAAAAACTCACGTTAAGATCTAGGTTGTAAAAATCTAGGACGATTAGACACTTCTGCTTGTTTTGCCAAAGTGGTCACATTGATTTAATATCTTTGGTTGGTAAATATATAGATAGATGATAGATATATAGATGATAGATAGATGGATAGATGATAGATAGATAGATAGATAGATAGATAGATAGATAGATAGATAGATAGATGATAGATAGATAGATGAAGAATGTCTGCTTGCTCTAGCCCAAGAAAAGTTTTTCTTATCATGTACCAGTAGAAAAACAGAAGTAACCACTAGCCTGGTTATTTCTCTGGTTCAAAGTGATAACAAAACTTTACTTCTTTTCGAGAAAGTGGCCTACTGATTACAGCTTTCATTAAGTGCTAAGGTCAACTCTAGGATGGTAAAAAATACTGGAACACATTCATCCTTGGTATTTGCATGTCAATAAGCAGAAAAATTACAGAACATGGAAAAGCTGTGGTGGTGAAAGTTGAGATACCAAGTTCTTTTACCAGAGAACTTCATTCTGACTCTTTAAACTTCCAAGGAGACTCTTAAGAACAGAGCAAAAGAGCTGCTTCTTTCTCCT
>NW_008360315.1:3136982-3137102 GCF_000622305.1 Nannospalax galili
GTACAATATCCAGTCAACAGGAGACCCATTGAGTTAGTCATAGAGCACCAATATAGCATAGTGTGTACTACAGTTTAAATATCTTACATTTTCAACACTGTATTATGGAAATTTTATATT
>NW_008360315.1:3137527-3138262 GCF_000622305.1 Nannospalax galili
GTTCTAAGTAAAAAAATTTTTAAAGGACCCACAGATTAAAATATATGTAAACAACAAAAGGTGGAGAAGACTTTGTCTACTTTATGACCAACAATACATTCAAAAAGAATATGGGGTTAAATTTCAGAAATATAGGAAATCCACAACAGTAGAAAATTACAAAACTTAGTAACATCAAGCACAGTAATCGCATAAAAGAAAAACATTAAATATTTTATTTAATACAGTTTTAATACATCAAAAAACTAGTAATCATGATTTTACTTTCATTTAGAGTTACCAGTTTTTTATTTTTTTACCAAACAGAAATTTAAGGAAACTTTGACATGTGGAAAAGATCCACATGGATGACTGCATCATATGTCTGCCGTCATATGTTTATGTGAACAATACGAAGCTGCCAATATTTTCATCTGGGAAATAATGTACAATCCTGTGTTTAAACAAACTCTGTACAATTTGTCATAGTTTGATGAATATTTTAAGCTATATTTATTTTTGTAAGTAAACATATCAAAAACCTTGTTTTAATTGACATTACATTCCAGATCAAAGACTGACAAGACCTTTGATTCTCAGGGCACTGAAACAGATTGTAGACAGAAGATGAAAAAAACTTCCCCAATTATTTCAGTCACTTCTATTAAAAATACTAACCATCCTGAGATGTATACATACATACATATATATATATATATAAATAAAAAATTATAGGCAAGCTTTATAAATGTTTAT
>NW_008360315.1:3139018-3154575 GCF_000622305.1 Nannospalax galili
GAAATTTTATATTTTTAAAAATATTTACTTTTATTTTATATATGTGTTTTGTCTGCATGTCTGCATGTGCATCTCCTGTGCACCTGTGCTTGGTACCTGTGGAGGCCAGAGGATGGTGCAAGGTTCCTTGTACCCGGAGTTACTAGCTGTCGTGAGCTGTCACATGGGTGGTAAAACCTGATTCAATGTCTTCTGCAAGAGAGGGAATTGCACTTAACCTCTGACCCATTTTTCTAGCCTCATTATGGAATTTTTTAATAGTTAAAATTATGGAATAGACATAAAATTATAAAGAATCCTCATGTACACATGTATATTTTATTCAATCCAAAAAATAATTCATTGCAGACCCTGCACCTCCCCTAACTAATTTGTTATTTTTCATCAGGCAGAGAAATAGGGCCTCACTGGGACAGCTTTTTTACAATCAGACTAGAGTACTGCTTATAGTGAGTCTAGTACAGAGAATGAGTTACAGATACGTCTTTTGCTCCTTCTTTCCTCCTTCTCTCAGACCTGAGCCATGTTCCAGGGGAGAAGTCATCATTACCACTGCACTTTAAAAGAGCTTCCATTCTGAGAGAGGCACAGCCCTACTGTGCAAGGAGACTGGACAGTTGCTTCTATTTTATTTCCCTCCTCTTTATCTCTGCACCCAACAGAGGAGTTTTCTTCTGGTTTATGTTTTTAGTGGCTTATATTAATTAATTTTTCCTTTCATCCAGTGGACTAAATAACTTGAAAATGAATTATTGAATTTTTCCACAAAAATCATTCTATAGTAATGCAATTTTACTATTTAACTCTGACCGATACCATTAATTGGAGGAGCTGAACAATCATACAACTTCACATTTTCTGTTTTGAAATGAACCCCACAATAACATGACTTTGCATTCAAGTTTTAAACTTAGGCGGTTTATATAAGGTACAAAAGTGATAATAAATAGCATTTGTGATTTTCCACACATTATAAAAATTGCCTTGTGTTTTCATTAATATTAAAATAAAATGTGTAAAAAATGCTGTGAAATGATTATTCTCAAGAAAAGCTCTAGAATTAGTTTCCCTTCTTTAAAAATAAATACAATTATCTAAACTAATAAGGCATACCTTCAGGTGATAAAGTCTATTTAGGTTAGCATTGAAAATTCACAATAGAATAAACATCAAGTTTTGAGAGTCATAAAGTAATGCAGATTTAAAACAATATCACTTACAATAATCAATGACTGAGAAGTTGAACTCAAACATTCAGAAGGAAAACAAATAAATGCCAAGCACAGAAACAAAGAAATGAGGTCAGTAATCATTTAAAGCAAATCTATGACCTGACTTTTGCAGCAGATTAAGTTTGTCACCACTCTGAATTAAGGGTAATTTATTATGGTGAAAAACAAAGCTGCATTATAGAAGCCACTAATAAGCTTTTCTAATGCATAAAGCATCAATCTTGAGAATAGAAACCCCCAGTGACAAGACGGAACACATTCATTTAAGTGACTTGGTCTCCATGCCTCATGAACTTTCTAACCAAGAAGAATCAGTTGAGCAGAGCAGTAGGAAAAATGCACTTTGAGTATTAAAAAGGGGCTTGACATAGCAATTAATAGTTTTCCATCATTTTGTATATTAAATATTTTTAGTTATAATCAGTTTGATGTTAATAATATAAAAACCAATGTCTTTGTCCAGAGGCTATTTTATTTTATATGTCACTAGATATAGTTATTGAATGTGGCTTTACTGAAGACAGAAGAAATCAGAATCTTGCCTTTTCTTTTCCCAGTTACCTCCTGAGCACCTTGCTAGGTGTCCTTTTCCAGTGAGCAAATCCTTTGTTCTCATTATCTACAAAAAAAACCCCTGTATCCCGAGTTCTTCCTCTTCTAGTGCTTTATTTAAACGTTTCTTAGAATTCCCTATTTATTCAGCTATCTTTGGATGTCTTAGATCTAGAAGGAAACATTCTGATCACTGTCAGATTCACAGATCTATCCTATGCTTGTTTGAGCATTACATAACAGTGCAGTAATCACATCCAAGAGAACACCCGAGTCTTCAGTTCACTGTCAGTTTGAGAAGTGGGCAGACTGATAAGGAATAGGTTGACTGAAGGAGTTCATCGTGTGTGAATTAAAGCTTCTCTCCCCTTACTCATTATTAGGATGAAGTGAACTGTTTTAGCTTTTTTTTTTTTTTTTTTTTTGGTCTTTTTGAGACAGGGTCACAGGGTCTCCCTGTAGCCCCAGCTGTCCTGGAACTCACTATGTGGACCAGGCTGGCCTTCAACTCACAGAGATCCACCTGCCTCTGCCACCCGAGCACTGGGATTAAAGGCGTGTGCCACCTCGCTGTTTTTGCTTTTTAAGAGAATGAGATATAAACATCCTGCTGGAAGGAAATGTTCCTTAGTACTTCTGTTTCTATCCAAGCACTTCCTAAGTAGGAGGCATATGAATAGCTTGTACATAACCAGTACTGGGGGGAATGAAATGTTGCAAGCAACAGAAAAGGGATAGAACACAACCCTTCCTTAATTTCCAAGAACTAAGGAACAAGTATCATCTACTCCTGTTGTAAGGTGATGGGTAAAAATTTGTGCATATGGAAAAAAAATGGCAAACTGACCAATGATGCAGATTGTGGAAAGAAATGGCAACAGTTTACAAGAGTATCCCAATGTGCAGAAAAGCTCTTGGGAATAATCACTCATGAACATTTTAAATACCTAATCACTTATTTATAAGCAAATGAGAATCCATATTTCTAGGGACATCTTACTTGAGAATATGTTTGATGATTTATGATTCCTGTTGGAGGAAGTGAAGAAATTGTTATTGATTTCCTGTCATGCTGTAGGTACTTTGTATTAGTATACTTTTCATTGCGGTGATAAAATATCTCAAGAAACGCAGCTTCAAGAAGGAAAGGTTTGCATCGAACATGAATTGAAAATACTGTCTTTCATGTAGGGCACCCAGGGCAGCAAAAGCACAAATCAGCTGACCAATGGCATCTACAGCCAGGAGAGAGAACTGAACACGAGAGCTCAGTTTACCCTTTCCTCTTTCGTTTTTATGCAGCCCAGAATCACAGTCTATAGGATAAGGGAACCCATATTCAGCGTGGGCTTTCTTTCATCACTTAAAATTCTTTGAAAACTCCCTCCATAACACACTTAGAAGCATATTTCCTAGGTGGTATCAGATCCAGTAGCGGTAATAGTGGAGACTAAGAATCACATTTTTTAATAAATAGCTTATGTTTTTCAGTTGATGAAGCCAATCAAAAACAGTCTCTTAAAGCCAGGGACAAAATGTCATTTGCTTTTTTTTTTTTTCACAAAGTGAATAAGAGATAGTTTATTCCAGAGCCAAATATGAGTGACCATGGCCCAGGAACACAGACTCAGGTTATTGTAAATTCCATGTTCCAGTGTGGAAGCAGTTCCAAGAAGTTTTATAGTAACAGAACAAAAATAAGCATGAACCAAGGGAGTTCTCAAATAATAGGAATATTAAGTAGGTGGTTACAGCAAAAGAGAAATCTCAATTATAGGCCTCACAGGCTACCTGATGAAATTCATCATTTTTGTTGGTGGAAGTTGGTAGTCTGCTAAGTAGATTCCAAATTTTTTTATCTGTTAGTCACAGGATGGTAAGTGAGAAACAAAGGTGGGCAAGGAGTAGTTAGGGGCTAAGATAGCCCAAGATAAATTATGATAGACTTTGGACCCGTAACATTTGAAACTCTCCACAATCCTGAAGTTCTAATCATTTGACCATATTTTGCAGAGAATTCATTTTTGAGATGAAGTTTTTATGGAAAATTTCATTCACAGTTCCCTGTTGTTTAAGTATCACATTTTTTGCATGCAGGGGCCACATTTCCTAGGATCTGATGTAGATGAGGCTTAGTATCAGGCAGGAAGAGTAGTCTTAGGAGAGAGGAACAGCCAGTAAAGCCAACAAGGGAGAAACTCCTGGATTATATCTAACTATCGGCCATCATGATCCCAATTTGACTTTTTCTTGTTGTTCTCTGTATATGACATGACATTTACTTGTGACATATAATATTATTATACATAAAATTAAAATAATCAAACATTGTTGGCCTAACAGAGTAAAGGTAACAGATGGAGGAAACACACATTTAAAGAATGAAATTGACTACATATTTCCCCTGTATTTACAGTTATTTGTGCCCTGTGACATGTTCATATTTGGATTATTTTTTTTTTAAATTTTGAGTCAGGGTCTCCTTGTATCCCCAGCTAGCCTGAAAGCTACTATAAAAACCAGGCTGCCTGTTTCTGCCTCCTGAGTGCTAAGATTAAAGCTGTGATCCTCCATGCCTAAAATTTAAACAAATCTATTATCTTTTAATTTTTGGTTTTACATTTAGCCAATTTGACTTTATAGCTATACTCTAATGAAGTGGCTAGTTCTAACTTTAGTAAATTAACACACTTCTTATCTGTGGACACTGACTTGATCTGCTTTTTTACATTGATATCACATCAGATTTAGTTTGGCAATATAAATGAAAACTGTATTATAGAAGAAATTAAATAGCAAAACAGTATTTCTTTAATCTTTCATTTAAAAAGAATGTTTTCATTTACAGATCAAATATTAAGGATATTGATAGAAATAAGAGATTAATTAATTAATATAGAAACATGTTTCTTTTTTATTTATTATTTTTATTTTACGTATATGTTTGTATTGCCTGCATCTATGTAAGTGCACTCATGTCATGCAATGCCTGCAGAGGCCAGAAGAGGGTGGCAAATTCCCCTGAAACTGGAGTTACAGATGGTTGCTAGCCACCATGTGGGTTCTGGGAATCAAACTCAAGTCCTCTGCAAGAACAGCCAATGTTCTTAATCACTAAACCATCTCTCCTGCACAAAACACCAGTTCATAAAGTATAAAACATCATGAACACTTTTGTTATTAGAAATTAATGGTTTTGTTTTTTTTTTTTTTTTTTTTTTTTTGGATAGGAAGAGTTAACCCAAATTTTGGGTATCTGTGATGGCCAATCCTGGGTGTCAACTTGACTGGATCTGGGATTAACTGAAATGAGAGATCTTCTTAATTGGATCATCTGAAGCCGGAAGACGCACCCTAAATGTGGGTGTTGCCCTCTGATGGCAGTCAGTATAAAAGTCCACGACAGAGAACACCTGGCTTCTTTCTGCTTGCCTTCTCTCTTGCTGGTGAGTTCGTCTTGCTGCTGTAGACTGAAGACTAGCTGATCTTTTGGAATTCGTCAGACCTTCAGTGCCAGATTGGGACTACTGAGACATCCAGCCTCGTGGACTGAGTGACTATGGATTCTCAGCCTCTCCAGTATGGTGCAGCCATTGTTGGACTACTCAGACTCTATCCTGTGAGCTAAGCTGATAAATCTCTATACATATATATTCATTCTACTGGTTCTGTTTCTTTGGAGAACACTGACTAATACAGCATCTCTATTAAAGTAAGTAGGGTTACAGTCTTTTGCTATCTTATCTCTGATTCACATCTAGATGCTTATAAACTTCATGGATACACCTTTACCTAACAGAGTCATTTGGCACTAAATACCCTATCCCTATTCATCATTCTTGTGGCTTTCTAAACTATGGCAAGCTAATTCTCAACTTCTGGACTTGTTCTCACTGCACTTTTTACTGATGGAATGGATAGCATGGAAAATCAAAGGAAGCACTTGCTCCTGTCCTAGTTTTCTGTTGCTGTTTTGACATAAGAGATTTGGTAACTTACAGTTGAAATTCATTTTCTTGCAGATCTACAGAACTGAAGGATCTGACTGTGCTAAAAAAAACATATCCACATGCCTATGCTATTTTATTGCTTCTTCAAAGAAGGATCTGAATCCTGTTAGCTCAAATTGTGGCTGAGTTTATGTCTTCATAAGACAGTTTCTACTGACCAGAGGAAATCATTCCAATCTTCTCGAGCCAGACCCATTCTCTTCTTTTGCCCTCATTTGCTATTTTCAAAGTCATCAACCAGGCTGTGCCTCTTGTGCTTTGACTTTCTGTTCCCCATCTTTACTTTCATCCTCTTTACCATAGCTGGATAAAAAGGTTTATCCTATTAAGGGCTCTTGTGATTAGATTTGGCAGACACAGATAATCCTGGATAATCTTCTCATTAGCAATGTCTCTTTTGCTATGACACAACACAGTCCTTGGATCTGAGGATCAGAGCTTTGACATCTTTAGGAGGCCAGTATATGCCAAATACATGCCTCTTGAATGCATACTCTAGAAGAAGAAAAGATATATCTACTATGTGTCATGTTAGTTGCTATTATTATGATAAAATTGTAAACAGTGAAAGCAAGAGCCAAAATTATACAGGGTGTGCTCTAGCCAAAAGTGATAGCAGTACACACAAGGCTGAGTAGAAAATTCATTTCCCCCAGTGTTATTTTTAACTTTATTCCTTCTTTTCTTTGTTCATTGTGCCATTTTATTTTGTCATATATATAGGCATATTTAGTCATAGGCTTGCATATATAGTCACACACATCTACATATAGATGCACATATATATATATATGAATGTATGCTTATATTCATTTCAACTCCTCTAAACCTCCTAAGGCCAAGTAGAACCTTTTAGAATGGTTTATTTATTTACTTACTTATTTATTTATTTAGGTTTCAATTAGTTTTAAAAAAAAACCTTATTGAGCTTCTGTACATTTCATACAACAATTCTTATATGTTCCGTCATACACGTTAAGTCCTCTCCAGCCAAGCATTTGTACCCAGATGTCCTTCGGTGCAAATTCATCCACTAAAGTCTAATAAGCCTATCTAGATCTTAAGTAAGGCCTACTCTCCCTCACCCAGTAGTAATCAGTCTCCAACAGTTCCCACGCTGACTGACCTGCCACCCATTTCCCTGGCTCCACTCTGGACCCTTGTCTGATTGAGTTGGCATGGATCCTGTGCTCGATACCACCACTGCTACAAGTTTACATGTGCAAGATTCCAGTGCCCTGAAAGCCTCTGCTTCCCTGTGTTCACTAACCAACCCTGGCTCTTTTAATCTTTCTGCCCTCTCTTCCAAAATTTTCCCTGAGCCATATAGGTGGGTAAGGTTTAATATAGGAGTCCTACTATATATTATAGGTGGGTAAGGTTTAATATAGGAGTCCTAATATAGGACACATACTCTGAAGTCTCTTATTCTTGGCCAGTTGTGGCCTTCTGTGTACATTGTGCTCTGTTATATAAGGAAGCTTTGCTGGTGAGAGTTGACAGATGCACTAGTTTTCTTTCCAGCCCTATCAGGCTATGTTCCCTGAGCCTTAAGCATAGAGGTTCAATTGTAGATATGTCACCTTGGACTGGGCATCTCTCAGACATATATTCTCTGTCTGATCAGTTGTGGGATTCTGCAATAGCTTCCATCTGTTGCAAAAATAAGCTTTTTCAGTGAGTGGTTCTAAATACATGACTTCTGTGTGGTGACTACTCTCTGGGAACTAACTGAAGTATGTACTATGACTGGGAAACTCAAAGAAGAGTAGCAACTGTAGGTGACATCAATGCCTTCTGTTGTAACCTGACAAATGATTTCCAAGGTAAGAAATGGTTTTCTGCTTGTATAATTCTTTAAAGCATGGGTACAAGAGCTTGAGAGATCTTTACAACTTTGTGTGGAAGACAGTAAGTCATTCGTACTTAGCAGGGTCATGTTAGAGAACAGCGTTTGTTGTGAAATTGGGAAGAAAATCTCAGGGCAAATAGAAATCTGTGACTTCACCTTTTTGTTTCAAGGGTGAAATAGATTTTGTCATATTGTTTTTCCTTTGTTGTAATTTTTAATGCTAAACTTTGAATTGATTCAAAGTCTGATTATTTTTAAAGAATTTTAGATTTACCAAAATGCTGGTGTAAAAGAAGCATATTTAGATGTCAGTGGATAAACTTTGCACTGAGGGGCTTCTGGGGACACTAGCTTGACACCATAGGCTTTAACAGAAATGAGAGAATGCATGAATTCCAGTGGGGGTAGGGCTATGGGAGTTTGTCATTGGGGAAGGGGGTATAAAGATGATTAATGTGTTCTGTATGAAATACACAAAAATTAAATATAAATTTTAAAAAATTATGTGAAAATAAAAGAAGTTTATTTAAAATTATGTATTCTTGGGGCTGGAGAGATGGCTCAGTGGTTAAGTGCACTAGCTCTTCTTGCGGAGGACCCAGGTGCAATTCTCAGCCTCACATGGTGGCTAAAAACCATCCAAAACCCAAGTTCTATGGAATCTGATGCCCTCTTCTGACTTCTGTGGGCATTGTGGGACATGGGCGCACTTACACACATGCAGGCAATATACTCATACATATAAAATTAAAAATAATAAATGGAATATTTTAAAATTATGAGTTAATACAAAAGGCCATTATCTGTGAGATGCCCAGCTCTAAGTGATGCATCTACATTGGAACCTCTATACCTAAAGCTCAATGAACATAGTGGTACAGGAGGTAAAGAGAATACTAATGCGTTTCTCAACTCTCCCAGCAAAGCTTCCTCACGCAACAGAGTGATAAACACAGGTCACAACTGGCCAAAGTGTAGCGAGTAAGAGACTTCAGAGTGCATGTCCCTGTATAGGACTTCACCTACCCATGGCTCAGGGACTTTTGTAGAAGAGGGGACAGAAAGATTGTAAGAGCCAGGGGTAGTGCATAACCACAAGTAAACTGAGTCTTTCAGGCCTCTGGGAACTTGCTTATATGAACTTACAGCAATGGTGTCAGCATACACAAGACCCATGTAGACTCAATCAGACAAAACCAGCATAGAATTTGGGAGATGTGCAGGAGGTCCCAACCTTAGTTGATCACTGCTATATGAGGGAGAGTTGATCATCTTTAAGAGTGTGATGCTAGATAGGCTGAACAGGATCCAGTGGAGAAACTCACACCTATGGATATCTGGGGACACAAACTTGATTTGATAGAACTTAATGTATAAGAGAGAATGTATGAAATATGAAATCTGGCGAGGGGGTAGACAGGAGTTTAGATAGGGAAGGGGGTCTAAATATGGTTAAGATTTATGATATGCACAAAAATTTAACAAAAATATGTTGAAAAGAGAATTTATTCTATACAAATAAGATTCTTACATTGCAATAAAAGTAATCCTGGTTCATTTTTGTCATGTTAACATAGATCATTTTATGTATCTAAAAGTGGAAGTGTCTGGAGATTTGTTCTTATGGGTGATGCTCACCATAACTACATTACTTTGTATCCTAGAGTCAGTTTCCTTACAAATAAAATTTTAGAATATAGTGTTTAGACTAATTTTTTCCAAAATGGATATCAAATATGAAAATTTAATATAGTCCAAATAAATATAATATAGACTTAATACTTATAATTAATTCTGATATCTGTATTCCCAAAATTTAAAATAACATAATCTCACAAAACCAAAGTTTGACCACTGATTCTATTCTACAATTCCACTCATTTTTTATTTAAAAATACATAGAGACTTGAATTATTCTTCCCACTATTACATCACCATTTTCATCTGCACCATCATCATATCTTTCTTTTTATTTTTTGATGTTTTTTTGAGACACGGTGTCCCTGTAGCCCCAGTTGGCATGGAACTCATTATGTAAACCAGGCTGGCCTCACATGGAGATCTGCCTGCCTCTGCCTCCAAAGTGCTGGGATTAAAGGTGTGCACCACCACACCTGGCCACCATCATACCTTTCTTAAATAATTGGAAAACAGTCTTTATTGCACACTGTAATAAAATCTCTACACAGAAATCAACACGTACGTAATAAAACACTCGTCTGATTATGTCCTTCTTGAGACTACCCATTACACTACTTGAATATAGCAGGACCACTTGGGCCTGAGGACCCAAGCTGCTCTCTCTCTGGGTCTGCTTTCAGAAGAATTCTATGTGGTAGATTACTCAAGCCATTTAGGATATTTCTGTTCCACTCTCTTTGTGAGATCTCCGTAGCCTGAATTGCAGTCCCCTTTTTTTCTGCCTGATAGTCTCTTTCTCTCCTATAATTTTCTCCTTAGCATTTATCACAATTTAAAATATGACTTTTCTTATTTATCCTGTATAAATACTGTTTTACTTAATACAAGAGAACAATTTTGTCTTTCTCATTTGTAGCAACATCCACAGTTTTTGAAACAATGTGAAGCAAAGTGTGGATATGCGACAAATGTTGAGTGTTGTTGAAAGAACGAATAAACAGAGATAGATGAATATTTCTACTTAATAATAGAATTCGCACTTTGAAATGAGATCTATTAAGGCAATCACTTTAGTCTCTGTCCTCTGTAAAGAAGCAATTTGCTAAACACACATACACGATTTAATTCTGTCATTAATGTCCATGGAATATCTTGCAGTATTTACCACGACATTGTCTTTAAGCCACAAACTTTGCCCAACAATTTTAACATGACACTCAAGTTATCAGACCAGTACATGATATTCCTGAGTTAGTAAATATTAGCTTTTATGGTGAAGGGAATGAACATATGAACTCTGTATCATGAATTGTGTCGTGTTGTCCAATAATGGCAGAAGGACAAAAAATCAGAAAGGAAAAACTTTCTAGGCATGGTGGCACAATCCCGGCACTGGGGGATGTAGACACAAGAAGATCTGTTTGAGCTCAAGGCAAATACATAAATAGACTATTCACAAAAACAAACAAACAAAAAGGAAAATTGAAAGCATAAAGGAAAAAAGGAACAACTCATTCAAACTGCATTGTAGAAACAAAGGAACAATAAATAACCAATGATGAAACACATTCATATAAAAGTAGAGAGTTCAATCCCCTTTCTCAAGGCAGATATGGGAGTCTGAATGCCTTACAAACCTATTATAGTAAATAGTTGATGTGGGCTTCATAGTATTTTCTTCTTTATGATTGTCATGCCTTTCCATTTTTCTGATTTCATACATTTACAATTTGGGGGGCAGGCAGTGATAGATAGGAATATAAGAACATAGGCTGACTTGCCAGGGATTCTGATCAGTGCTGGGTCTCATAGGCTCGGACATGGTTTGTTTTCCGTTACTAATACAATTGTTTCTTTATGCAGCTGGGTCCACCTTTCTTACAGAAGATACTGATCATGATTATGTACATATTTTATAAACAAAAGATGAGCAAATAGAAAAAAACACTTTAAACTCTGTTAGTAATTAGAAGCTAAAATTCTTTTACATTAGACTGAATGTAATCTGTGAACTTACTCATGTAATAAATGTAGAGCAGAATGATTAAATACAACTCCTTTTTATTTAATGCACATTGATTTGCATGGAAAATGGACCTCACCCTTCTTTATTTGTCCCCGAGCAGCACTAAAATGACAAGTTCCCATTGGCAAAAGACAGGTGTCTATTTGAAAGGCTGGTCTACAATAGCACCACTATACATAATTCTCAATCTTCTGATAGACTTATTCATCACTGCCAAGCTCTGGAATAATGTGATTACGGTAATAGAACACTATGGCAGTGCTCTTGAAGTAGTGTGTGGCTTTACCTAGTGCTGATGAATTACTGCCAAGGAATACATTGGTCATGCACAAAGCAACTGTATTTTGCTTCCCCTGATTTAGTTAAACTACACTATGAATCAGTGGTGCTCAAAATTGGTCGAAAGTCCTATCAAACACAACAGAAATACAAATAAAGGTTTAATTCAGCTTGAAATTTGCAAACTGAAGTTAAAACTCTGCTTTTAAAAAATAGGATTATACTAAGAATCTTTTCTTCCTAAGGGGGAAAAATCTATAAAAATAATTTCGTTTCCTTTAATTTTTACTTAGTTTCATAGAAATAAATTGTCTGCCCCCTTATTAGCAGTAACTACATTGAGCATTATTCACTTGTCATTGATAATATATGGATAGCAGACATTCAGTTAACACTCGACGTTTTCTACTCACTGGAGATATGGCCGGAACAAAGCAGGCAGTTTGCTTGCTTTTAAGAGGTTTATATTTTACTAGAGAAAATAGACAACACACAGCCATTAATAAAATATGTCATTTCCATTGTGATAAAGCATTATAGGAAATCAAACAAAACAACTCTGTGGCTAAGAGTGACAGAAGTTAGAGAAGGACTCTGAGCATTTGACATTTGTGCAGAGACCTCACCAAGCAAGGGGAAAAGTGTGGCCTGATGAAGAGAACAGCACTGTGCACAAGTATAGATTCCTACTTGTTCACAGCCAGGAGCTTGTCTTGTTTAGGTGATAATACTGAAAACAGCATGAACATAGTGTGTGTGGGTAAAGAAGAGGCCTGGGATCATTAGGGAGTTTGTATGATGAGAGCTGTGGGGCTTGGCAGACCCTTGTGGAGTAATGAAAGAGTTTAAAGAGAAAAGATTAAAAACTAAATTACACCTGGTGTGGTGGTGCATACCTTTGATCCCAGCACTCAAGAGACAGAGGCAGGTGGATCTATATGAGTTCAAGGTCAACTGTGGCTACAGGGAGACTCTGTGTCAAAAATAAAAATAAAAAAAATAACCTTCAAAGAATGAAAACAATCAGGAGGTGCTTTTAGTAATCTAGAAAGGAAATGATAATTATGAATAACAAGTGGTCACTATAAAGCTGAGGAGAAATATTTGAACTTGTGTTTCCAGGTAGTTCCAATTGATTTTGTCAATGTGCAACATAAAACAGAGCAATCAACGATAGCTTTGGAGCCAGTCTGAGGTTAGTAAAGTGGAGCCAGTCTGAGGTTAGTAAATGCACAATGCATGTGATTATGATGACTTGGTGAAAACAGAGATGTGGACTCTTTTCTATGTATAGGTATAGAAAAATCACACTGAAAGCATCTACATGTGTGAAATAGTTGGCATGTTGATTATACTCTAACCAAGTGTTTAAGTGAGAAGTCAGTTAACAAAATCAAGGGGCTTCTTATCCACGGGTATTGTATACACATATGAAAATGCTGTATAAACTCCATTATTTCTACAATTAATATATACTAACACAAACATCTAAAATATTAGAAAAATATGCCTATTATAAAAAGTGCATCTTGAAGTATCAAGTTATATTTATATAAATTTCATGATATAATTTCAGATGTGATATTTATTTATTGATTTTAGATTTGTTTTTTTATTTATTTATTTGTGTGTGTGTGTGTGTGCATAAGCATGTGTGTGCATTTACGTGAGTGCCTGTGGAGACCAGAGAGGGTGAAGGATCCCTTGCAACTGAAGTTATACACTGTTGTGAGCTGTCTAATGTGGGTGCTGGGAACTGAACTCTGGTCCTCTACAAGAGAAACAAGCACTCTTAATGATAGAACTATCTCTTCGGCCTCCAAGTACAATATTTATAATTAAAGGAGAGTTATAGCTTAACTAAAACATATTAAGACTAAGGTTATCAACTAAAGTTTTATTCAGAAGGATATAGTTATTAATGTTTATAGTTAAAACATGGAAAAAAATCAATGAAGTTAAGCAATCAAACTAAGGATGCATTGAGTTTATTCTATATTTGTTTACTTATTTATTTATTTATTTATTTATTTATTTATTTATTTATTATCTATTGCTCTTTGAGGTAGAAATGGAAACCTGCTGTTCATATATGTTACTGAATATGTCTTAAGGATTTCTAAAGACTATTTATTCTAGATACTAATCTTTGTACGGATTTCTTGTCAAATGGCTAATGTTACGGTTAGTATTGTCAACTTGACAAGATCTAGAATCACCCACCATAAGCCTTTGAAGGATCATCTAGATCAGACTAACCTTCTGGGAATGCTTGGGAGGGATTTTCCTTATACATTAACTAAAATGGGAAGACTCATCTTGAATGTGAATAACACCTTACATTGACATCACAACCCAGCTTCTTGGGACTTGCTACAAGAGCCTGAAAACCAGGGGCTCTCCAGGAATCCCCCAGGCTTGCTTTGGTAACTACCATCTGGGATGGAGAAGCTCTTAGATTACTCAGTTTCTCATAAACTAATCTAATAAATCCCTTTTAATTTTTTTAAATGTCATTTATTATTTTTAGTTTATGTGAATGAATGTATTGCCTGCATGCATGTAAGTGCACCCATGCTGTGCAATCCCTGTGGAGGACAGAAGAGGAGATCAGTTCTTCTGGAAGTGGGGTTACAGACAGTTGTTAGTGATCATGTGGGTGTTGAAATTCAAATCTGGGTCCTCTTCAAGAGCAGCCAGTCCTTAGGACTGAGCCATCTCTACAACCCCATTCATATACATTAATTCAATTAGTTTTGGTCCTCTAGACAAATCTAGAGAACTCTGGCTTATAAAACTAATTTACTGGTGGGCATGGTGGCACACGCCTTTAATCCCAGCACTTGTGAAGCAGAGGCAGATCTCTGTGAGTTCAAGACCACCCTGGTGTACATAGGGAGTTCCAGGACAGCTGGGGCTACAGAGAGACCCTGTCTCAAAAAGACCACCCCCCAAACAAAACAAAACAAAAAACAAACTTAGTATGAGTTAAATATTCATTTTGTTATGTTGTGCTTTGTACATTGAGACAGTCGAAAATGCTTATCTAATAAAATTAACCATTTTTTACCTCTTAAGATGATTTTTTTGTGTCATCCTATTGCTGGCAATGGATTAGTTTTTCGTTTCCATTCACATTTTTATAATTTTGATTTATATACTTAGTTGACTCATCTATATGTACATTTTTGATGTATGGTGATAAAATTTTATTTTTTATTAATTCATTTTACTACTGTTTAATTATAGGTTCATTCCAAAAAATCTCCCATACATGACAAATATATCTTCCCAACATTTCCAACCAAGCCTTATTAGGCTCAGTATTTTGAATTCATTATCTATAATCTGCTGATGAAAATATCCTCCATTTTAATTATCTTACTGCCATATAGATAGGCTCTCATTCATTCCTTTCCATCGAAGTCACTATTGCAATTTATATCTTCTAGTCCCGTAAGAATATTAATGTACCTTATTACATTTGTGAAAAGCTGGTTTGGGAGTCATAGAAAGATGCAGTCTCTCCCTAAATTGAATTCGAAGAACCAATATCCTTTTGAAATTTTTTTTCCTAAACTATGTGTCTGCATTGTCAAGTATTTGTGTGTTCTTTGTTAGTGAGTCTAAGAGCATCAGAAAATTTTTTTAAAAATCACCATACCTTGTAAACTCTATTTCTGGTTATAAACTTCAAATGTTATTTTAAGAAAAGAATATATAGTTGTCCTTAGCATTTGATCTGCTTCTGATCTTTATAACATTATCTTTCAAATGATCCTATTAAATTTACCATTTCAATACATTTTGTCAATAAATACTCTGTCTTTGGATGCTCCTATGTTATTGCTATTGTTGGTGATAGTAAGGGGTACTTAACTTCTCTCTGGTCTCTCTCAGTGAATAGTTATGTCTGGATTTCTCCTACTTAAAATTATTTTTTCTTCCACATTGACCATTAATTT
>NW_008360315.1:3154630-3154897 GCF_000622305.1 Nannospalax galili
GGTTGGTTTTAGTAGACATTATATTTATTATTTTCAAATAAATAAAGTGCTTCATAATATGTTGGCTGCATATTTTTGCTATATTTTAATATTGCCCTCAAATCTATACACTGGCTATCATTTGTTTACTAACATCAATGAGAATCGACTTACTAATTTTCTACATTTTCTAATATGAACATATATATATATATATATATATACTTAAAAGAATCACATCAGTTCAATAGATACAGAAAAGGGCCTTTAATAAAATAAATATTCATT
>NW_008360315.1:3154910-3168707 GCF_000622305.1 Nannospalax galili
GTCTAGTTTTCCTTTAACTATTACACAAACTATAACCGAAAGTATCTATATTCAGTTTTCACTGTTATGTTTATATTGGCAATTTGCATATTATCTAATGCCTACTTTACAAATGAGCTGTCTATCATTTTCTATTAAATTGCCTTTCATTGCTTAACTCTAGAAATCTGCCTCTATCTATCATATGTATAATGAAATAGTCTCACCATCTAAAGATTTCCTTTTCCTATTCCAGATGACATCTTTAGAAGATCAGAATTTTTTACTCTGGAGGTGACTTAATACATCATGATACATTTTGTGCCCTGTTTTGAAAAATCCATGTGATGGAATTAGGGGAGGAGTACAACTAGGATTTTGACTTGTGGAGCAGATGAATACTGACTTTATAAAGGAAGCCCTGTAGACAACCTTTGTCCTTTCTACCACATGATTTTACAGCTAGTCTACGGTCATCTGTAAACTGATATACTGACACAAAAATACAGGTGTCAGGACCTTTGATTCCCAGTCTCCAGGACTGCAAAATATGTTTCTGTTGCTTAAGAGCCTACATCTATGTTTATTTTTGTGACAGCAGTCCAGATAGAATAAAGTACTTTGTATCCCACATCTTAAAATAGTTTTGTGAGGCTGGAGAGCTGGTTCAGCATTTAAGAACACTGGTTTTTCTTGCAGAAGACCTGGGTTCGAATCCCAGCACCCACATGGCTGCTAACAACTGTCCGTAGCTCCAGTTCCAGGGGATTCAACAGCCTCTTCTGCCCTCTGCGGGCATTGCAAGACACAGGTACACTTACCTACATGCAGGTAATAAACTCATACACATTAAATGAAAATAATTAAAAAATAGTTTTATAAGTAAAATCTTGTAAATAAAATGAATTGATGCTCAAATATGCATCTTTCCTTTAATGGCCCTTCTTGGTTCATAACATATTCATAATGTATCAATTTCTCCTGGATTTTCTACATATATAATCACACTGCTGAAGAACACAAGATTTATATTTCATTTCTGGTTATTATAGTCCCTCTTTTATTCTTCATTTGTTTACTCGTCACCAAGTACATCATTGAATAAAATAGTAATATTTTTTCTCATTTTTATCTCTGAAATTAATATATAATTTGATTAATTATGAAGGTTTATTCTTAGAAAGTAAGACAATCTTGTATATACAAATTGCATTCAGACAAGCCATGCTATAATAACTCTGAATATTTGACAATATTTTATTTATTGTTTTCATTTATTTTATATTATGTGTTTTCCCTACATGTATATGATGTGTCCACGTAGTACAAATCTCCTAAAGGCTGGAAGAGGACAGTAGATCTTCAGGAACTGGTGTTATGAACAATTATTAGCTACCATATAGGTGCTAGGAATCAAACCTGAGTCCTATGCAAAAGCAGCTAGTGAGTGACCTTATACAAACCACCCCATCTTTATCATCTTGAGTAAGAGTTCTATTTTCCTTTCATTATGAGGTCTTTGCAAATCAAATAGAATTTCCAGCTGTTACTCCTTGGAATCCATACTAGAACCATATGACAGTACCATACTGTTAGGGCTCTTGTTAAGCACAAGTAGCCTTTTATTTTCTCAGTGTTTCCCTGTAAAATATCTCATATTTATTATCTGTATTTAACCCACACCTGTCTTATTATTCACCATCCTGTCTTCAGCTTCATTTAACTCAATCTTTAGATTATTCCTTATATATTTTATACTAAAATTATACATTTTAAATTCATAGGCTGTATGACTGCCTTTCTTGTTATTTTTAGTTTCTCTTCTTTTTATTTAAGACAGAGTCTCACTTTTTAACCACATTTGGCCTGGAACTTGACATAATCCTCTTGCCTCAACCTCCCCAGGGCTGGAGTTGCATGTGTGAGGCACTGTGCACAACACTGAGCTTTAATTTCCTTATCTTGTTTCTGAGATATGGTTAGTGTGTCTTGCAGCACTCATATGTTAGAAGCTTGGTTGCTAGTGTGGCATTGTTGAGAGTTGAAAGAGCCATTACAGGGTGGAATCTGGTGGGTAGTGAGTAGGTACATGGAGCACTGACCTTGTAAGTGATCAAGTAGTTATGCAGGGTCTCAGCTCCAGCAAGAGGGAGCTACTATGACACAGCACAATTCGCTCCTCTTATTCTCTAGCTCCTGCCTGATCATGTGTTCTATCTTTCTGACATGTGCCCTGGCCATGATGCCATCCCTCATTAACCCTTGCTAAAGGCCAAAAAGCAAGGAATACACCTAATCTCACTTTTAGCCACCAAAACGCATTACATTTATTTTTCTTTATACGTTATGCAGCCTTGGATATTTTTGAGAGTAATACTAAAAGACTAATATTTCTCAACTATCTATATGATATTGAATTTATTGGTATATTTCTTTTTACATTTTATATGTGTTCTAAACTATAAAATTTTCCATTTTAATTATTTGATAATGATTTTAAAAATTCTTTTCAATTTTAGTTCTTTAATTTGATTTTAAAATTTTAATTCTTCAATTTAAGTTAAATTGAAGTCATGTCCTTATTATTATTTTAGCATTTCTTTAATTCATATTTCCTTAAAAAGATCTACTATTTGCTTTCTTAATGAATGTCAAGTATACATTAACCTAATTTTAAGAAATAAAAATAGAAAATTAATTTCTGAAACCAGTCAAACAAAATTAGAGGCTTAAACTTCATCATACATCATATCACAATAAATTGCATGGAATTTATTAAACTTTATCATAGTTATCTAAATTTATTTGACTAAAATTTGTGGATAGCTTACTTCTTTCCTTGCTGATACTTTATATCTAATCATTTGAAGTGATAAATTATTATGCCTAGTAGTTAATGTGAAATGCATAATTTCATATAATTTTGAAATAAATTTATTCAATAAAACTTCTTGTTATTCTTGGTATTTATGCTCTATAAAGTTTCTGTGAAAACAAAATTAGCAATTGCTAATTTTTGAATTATTTCCCTTAAGGAAAATACAGGGCTAAGTTCTTCCAAAAACAGTCACATTTCATCACAGAATCATTATGCAGCCTTTAGTCTATGGATGCTTCTTTGGAATGTACCTTCTACCATATACATTGTTGTTAATTCCCTAACATTGAACTCAAGACTTAGTAGCGTGATAGCCCACATATGGGGTGAAATTTATCCACCATCTGCTCCACAATTTTCTATGTTAATGTCACAAAAACTCTTTGGCAGTACACATGGGAGCCATAAGACAGACACAGGGAACAGCAACAAAAAGTACAAGGGTGAAGAAAACAGGGTGCTAAATACAATCATTTAAATGTTCTCTTTTAGTTATAGGACAAGGACATGAAAACAGTGTGCCATTTCGCTCCACCACAGTTTGAACGCTCACACAGGTGTGCTAGGATATATTTTCCCATTCTCTTCATGCACATGTTGCAAAATAACTGGGAAAATATGACAGCTACTGACTTTGGTTACAGATCATTTTAATGTACAGGAAAAATGTATAGATATGGAGTCCATAAATAATGAAGACTACTATATGCATATCCTGATATTCTGATTCTGAAGTGGGCCCATGACTGATAGACTATCTCCCATATATTTATATTGCAAATTGTTTTGTAAGATTATGGGAATTAGACTTTTTCAATACAAAATGATCTAACTACAGTCATGATATATTTTCTAAAATAAGATCACAGTTACTGATGCTTTCCTTTTCGAGAAATTAATAGATTATTCTGCATCCACAAATTGATCTATGTGTAAAATTGCCTTTGAGGGTGAACGTAGAAATAACGTCTAAAAGTCTGATTAATTTATAAAGTAAAGCATGCCGTGTTTTAAGTGGTCTTACCTTGGACAACTTATTGTTGACAGTTGGCATACCTAAGTGAACCTTTTTAGTTCCTATTTAACTATTTGAGTTTCTATGGGTATGATTAGGAAAATTTCTGACCATACTCTTTCATCCCCTTTATTGTACGGGCTGTCCTCAGAAAAACCAGCAACAACTAAATGTCTGAACCTAAGAGACTCTGTAGACTGAGGGAGAGACAGTCACCCCTTCCATCCAACCTGTCAGCTTCAATTGCATGATGGGAGGGTCTAAGCAGAGACATGAAGGAGCCAGGAAGGCTGCAGGAGTTTCACAATCATGGGGCTGGCAGGCCTGTGCAGATCTGCTCAGCTGAGATGTAAGGAAAAAACCCCATGGCATCTACTGCTTTGTAAGTGACCCCCTCCAGGATATCATAAGCTTTATTGGCAAGCCCAAATGAATATCTTTCTTCTCTAAACTGTAGCTTAGAGACATGTTGTGTCAAATGTTGGTCAGGTCATAAAGACAGTGTGGGGAGAGACAGTCGTAGTGTGTCTCACAGAGGGCCAGGGAGCCAGGAGCTGCAGTGTGGGCCTCCCAGGAGAGAATTTGGCTTTACACCCTCCCAGATTTGTGGACTTGAAGGACGGTCCCTCCTTATCCACTGATTTATGATTCAGCACAGCACTGGGAAGGTCGTAGACACCAAGTTTGCTATCATTATCCTTAACAATAGCTAAACGCCAAAGAAATTGAAACATTGGAAGTATTCCAAAACATTGTCTGGGTCTAGATACATGTCAGAAGTTCAGCAGATTGCTTAGCATGGTAATGGCCATTTTATATCCTTTTCTTTGTATTAAAACTTTTAAGACTTGATACCATTAAAGAATAATAGCAAGTTATATACTTGCTCTCCATTCTTTATGCCCAATAAAACAATTAGAAATAATGCAATAATTATCAAATGATTCCCACCTTCTCCTTAAATGTGGAAGTTGTGTCCATGTTTCTCTTTGAATTTAGCATTTAGTCTTTATCTTAACTATGAGATGGTTTTGTCTCTAAAGGAGTTTTCAGTTCATAAGGAAATGGATTGGCCCAATGGCAAAATTTCACCCTGGTTTATTTTCTCACATAGTTTCTATGCCAGTTTATCCTAAGGATAAAGCCTTCAGCAGAGAGGAAATTTTGCTAAATTTTGTTTGCCAGAATTAAACAAATGCATGGAATGAAATAATAACTGAAAAGACACAAGAACATTGTAATTGTGTTTCACTCCAAAGTAACCCTGCATACATGGGGCCTGGAGAGATGGCTCAACAGGTAAAAGCACTGGCTGTTCTTACAGAATACCCAGGGTCAAATCTTCGCATCCACAGGGTGGCTAACAACCATCTTTATCTCCAGTTCCAGGTATCTGTCGCCCTCACCTGTCCTCTGCAGGACTTGCATGACATAAGTGCACTTACATCCACGCAGGCATAACACTCATACATGTAAAAAATCAGTCAATCAATCAATCAATCAATCAATCAATCAAAGTTATCCCATGAATAAGGCTTCTACTTATTCCTAAGGGAGGGAGTTATATTGCAAAGGGTGCTTCTTGGGAATGTCAGCTCCAATTTTGAAGGTCAAATGAGAACTTAAAAGACAGCAATTGGAGTGGCGAGAGCAGAAGATGAAAGAAGTCCAGCCACAGAGTTCTAGTTTGACCTAAGAAACAGTAAAGAAAAATTTGTATATTACGCAGTGCAGAGGGACATAGGACTCATCGCTACAGTACTACATGAGACACCAAGATTTTTCTTCCATATTCTCTAGTCCATAAAGCCCCTCTGGACTGACCACAAGCCTCATGTTATGGTCAAGTCCTTCCCAGCAACTAAAGTTTAGAGGTGAGTTCCAGGCTGTACAATGAACATCTCCTGAGGGTGTTTGATTTATGCTCATTTACCTTAGATCTAGTATATTCCTATGACTTTCTTGATCTGATCTCATAAGACATGTGACAATGAAGTCAGGACAAAAATATTACATTTTTTTCTTTATTCTCTGACCATTATATACATTTAATAATGAATTTAGAAATTTTCACCCCCTCCACTATTACCCTCTCTTAATCCATTCCCTCTCACTTCTGAATAGGACTCGAGTATCTCAGGAAATATGGTCAAACAATGACAAACGCTACCTTGTGGAATTGAAAATATTACTTTTGAGATGATAGTATTATATTTAGAATAAAACTTTATTATTTTCATTGGCAAAAACACCTACACCGGCTTACATCTGTAAGCTGAAATGAATAGAGAGCATTTCTGAGTTAATGGCTGTGTATGCAAACTTGACTGGCATGGTGGGAATGCTCTAAATTCCCATAAAAATACTGTAGTCCAAAAATATTAAGTAGTTAGATAAGATCATCGCACAGTTTCACATGGATTAAAAATTATATATAAAAGGTGGAAATTAATTTTGAAAATGCCTCAATGTTCTATTTTAAATTTGATTTAAAATCTCAGATGCAATGCTTTAAAAGGTGCCTTAATGAACCTTTAATATACACAGCAGAAGAATGAAAACACATTGAACTTACTGCCACAATAATTAAGCTATGTGATAATTTGCCCCTCCTCAACACTGAGAATATCATTTTAAAATTGAGTCGCCTTACTACGTGAGTGTGTGTGCATGTGTGTGTGTGCTGTTTTAAAGGAATAAACAACTTCCACAATAGCAATTTATGACCTTTAAATGCAATCAACCAAAACCAAGCATATCTTAATTCTCCAAATACCCAACTCTATATTCAGGAGAACAATATTTTCAATAAATCTAAAATTGTAATAATAACCATTTTTATGATTACTTTACAATATGGAGTATTTCAGACACTTCTGGGAGAATACCATTTGAAAAAGAAACTGAATTCTTTATTGTCTTTAAGCAAGGCATTTCGGTAATTTTAATTACATTACCAATGTATAGTGGGCATTGGTCAAGGAACATATTTCTATTCCTCCTTCAATGTCAAGTATTTTCTTCAAATCAAGTGCATGACATATTGCTTAGAGAATATTGTATTAGTCAGAGTTCTCCAAAGAAACAGAACCAGTAGAATAAATATATATGTGTAGAGATTTATCAGCTTAGCTCACAGGATAGAGTCCGAGTAGTCCAGCAATGGCTGCACCACACTGGAGAGGCTGAGAATCTGTAGTCACTCAGTCCACGAGACTGGATGTCTCAGTAGTCCCAATCTGGTGCTGAAGGTCTGATGAATTCCAAAAGACCAGCTAGTCTTCAGTCTACAGCAGCAAGACAGACTCACCAGCGAGAGAGAAGGCAAGCAGCAAGAAGCCAGGTGTTCTCCTCTGCCATGGCCTTTTATATGGGCTGCCATCAGAAGGTAGCACCCATATTTAGGACGTGTCTTCCAACTTCAGATGATCCAATTAAGAAGATCTCTCTCATTTCATTTAATCCCAGATCCTGTCAAGTTGACACTCAAGATTAGCCATCACAAATATTTATATTGACAATTGTCTAAAAGCACTTGGCAAGTAGCAAGATTTATGTGCCAATTGAAAATACACTTAGGTGTTCTTTCATTGAGTAAGCACCAAGTTCTTAAAAATCATAAGCATTTTAATGGGCTATTGGGCATTGCTGTTAAGCTAGTAAATACCTTGGAATATAACTGTTAATAAAATGAACAAACTTTTCAAAATGATGACAGTATAGATTATTTTTATCATTAAGAAGCAATTATTACAGGTGTATAAAATTTATATATGTTTTCTAATACTATTCAGTTACTGAGTGTATCATGCTTTTCCAGCTCTTCCATATTCTGTCTTTCTTATAGACTTGAAAATTAAGCTTCAAGATGTGTTGAAGCATTTATAAATGCAGTAATGATTCCTTTTATAGTCAGCACCAATAGCCTTCTTGATTTTTAGTATTGCTTCCATCTCTAAATAACCATAACTTTAATATATATAAGAATTTGAATGTTCTAATCCTTCTGATGTTTTATAATCTTCTCTCCCTCTCATTTTCTCCCTCCCTCCCTCCCTCCTTCTCCTCCTCCTTCTCCTCATCTCCCTCCTCCTTCTCTTCTCTCTTTCTCTTTATCTCTCTCTCCTCTCTGTTCGGACAGCTAGATTGTAACTAATGGGGTTAGACTATTCTCCTGCTTCAGTCTTTGTAGTAGATGGCTCTATAGTTATGCACCACAGGGTCCAGCTAATTATCTCATTTGAACCTAATTATACTCCTCTAGTTTGTATTCTTTTCTACCCCTGTTTAAAGATAGAGATGTTGATGCTCACAATATCCATTGCTAAATACCCAGTTAATGATAACCTAATAAGCATGTTGTTAAATCTTTTTCCTGACACAATCTCCCCTGATTTTCCAAAAAGTACATTGTCCTCAAAGTTTAAGGCAAATATTCAACTTTAGTATTAATTTGTTATATATAAATTCTTGTTATAAATATTATGATATATAAATTTGTGAAATTATTTTCAGTTATGGGTTATGTTTATAGCTTAGATGAGAATACTGGGCCTTTTTGGAAGTTAACCTATTCAACCACATGACTTTTCCACATATAATTGAACATGATAGAAAGTATGAATTATTGCTTTATCATTTTTCCACTGTGTTATCAACTTTTAAGAACTTAATGGATAGATCAAATCTTAAATTAAATTAAAATTTGATTTATAGTTTTTATTGTCCTAGAAATGAATCTTACTATTACTAACGTTATTGGAGAAAAAGTTTAAAAATGCTAAAGGCAAGAGTTTGGTCTTTAAAATTTGGGACAGTAGTTGGAGAGATGACTTAATGGTTAAAAGCATTTGCTGCTCTTCCAGAGACCAGAGTTCCTAGCACTTAGGTCAGGAGGCTCACAGATGCCTGAAACTCCAACTCTAGAGAAAACAATGCCCTCTTTCACCCTCCACGGGCACCTGAATGCACCTGAGCATAGTCATGTGTAGATACACACATATACACAATTTCTTTTAAAAAATGACTTGACAAGCTCCATTGTCATAGACGTTTTCTATTAAGACATTTGTGTAAGTATGAAAGAGATGCTGTTGGAAATGAAATTATACCTAATTACACACATGACACAGAGGAAACAACAATAAGCCTTTCAAAGAAGATTCAGTATTTTTTATGATTTGAATTGAAATTTTGTTATTTGCTTGTTAAACTAAAAAAAATGTCATTATGCTTTGGATTTCTCAAAAGTACAGTACAGTCTCAACTTAGGTGCCATGAGAAATACAACAGTGAGAATTTGTGCTTTTCTTATGTCACTGATTTTAATGGATGAAACAGACCACTCAGTGTTTAACTTATAGAACTCAGTGTCATAAGAATCAAACAAGAATCAAAACCTTTACATTTTCATGCCAAGTAATTACTCCATTACTAATCTACGATGGTTGCACAAAGGGAATCGTAAATTGAAAGCACGCCGAAGCTACCACACTCTGCTCTGTCCTCATCACTTTCCATAGATTTGTAAAGCAGCTGCAGAGTTTGTAAAATGTGCTTGGAAATGAGCTGAAGTTCATCAGGAAGCATGATGAAATGCATGGGATAAGGAAAAGGGAAGATGTGAAATACATTGGGCTGTGTGCGTGGCAGGGAGTAAGTTTCCATAAGGCGCATCAGTAACTGCTGAACTAAATCTCTCTCTTTTTTCCTCTCTCTTAAACTATAATATTTCTTTTGGTTTATAATTAAAGAAATATTTAATAATTCAAAACAGTTTATATGTATGTAAATATGTATGTATTTCATTCAGCTTGTCTTTCTAAAAAACATTTCCTACCTATATATTAAGTGCCTGGTGTTCTCTAGGTATCGAAATGATGATGATATACATATAACATGATTGCAAGCCATAGTAAGCACCTTACATATAACAATAGACACACAATTAACATATGTATATGTGTGTGCCATATTCTTTTCATATAAATGAAATGCTCCCTTTTGTATCTGCATTGGCATTTGTACAAATTCCCTTCATCAATGGGGCTTTAAGAACTACACTTTTTGAACTTCACACTAGAAAAAGTATTTCTAAAATAACTATGAAAAGTGGGGAGAGGTAACATGAATAAAATATATATTATATTTGTTTAATTTAAAAAAAATAAAGATGTAGTAAATCTTAGCAAACAACAAATACATGGGGAGCTATACCCCTCATTTGTTTAGTTTTACTCCATGATTGTGTCAGGTCTGTCCACTAGTTAAGAGAAAACCTCCTGAGATCTGCTCTTCATTAAGTCCACTTTGGCTTGGCAAAGAGGTAATGTCTGAGTAGAAGGAGAGCATTGCTTCTCAATGGAAGTCTGGATTTCGATCACTCTTGAGACTGGATATACTCAATGCTAAACTTATTTCAATGTACTTCAGTGGAGTTTTAGTAAGTCTAAACATAATCCAAGTCGGTGCTTCCACTTTAGTAGCGAAATTTTATAAAATTTTAGTAAGTATCATGTAATTTAAGGGAATCATTCATTGTGTGCTAAAACTTACATGAAAATTGCTAATTACAAAAGCTATCTGGGGATGAAGTATAGGAAAGAATAACCAGAATACAATGGAAAGATTTGTATCATAAATAAACAATGAATAAGACCATTAATTCATTAAGAATTGCCCTAAGAGACAGATTGCCCATAAGTTACATATTTCAACCTCCCAGTAGAAGGTAAGACTCTTGCTTCTCTCCAGATAAGCTCAGTAAGAATCAATTCAATTACACAATTTCATAGAGAAGATGGGACTTAAACAACCTCAAATGCAAAACCTCATATGGTGATACCAACTCAGTTTACTACTCACTGCATTTGCGGCTTAGAGTTTAACTCAGAGCCATCAAATAGCCAGCCAAGGAATTCCTTGGTAATCTTCCAAGGTACTTAGGCAAAATATGGTGAAATATGTAACCATGAGGAATAGACCAGTGTGCAGTGTAATTTCTAAGGTGATTAAACACTATTCAGATTATACATTCATCATTATATGTGTAAAATAATAATGTAGTTAAGAGTATTTGATCATTTAACATAATCCAAGTGCAGTATTGAAAAAAATAATTTTCAGTAATATTCATTAAATGAAAGACAATTCTAATGGCAAAGAAAAATGTAGACGTTAAAATTTCATGAGTGTCAAAATAAGAGAAGCTACAAATTAATTTTCTTCTTACTGCATTTACAAGATTTTGGGCACCTGTACTCAACATGCCAGTAATAAGTCAAGAACAATCAACTCCCGCTGATGCTCCTTAACAAAATTCCAACTGGTTTAGTTTGAAGACCCGGTTGAATAAATCCAAAGAGTAGCTTTAAAATTGTCCCCAAACATTGCTTCTTTATTGAGATGACATTTCAATTGATTTAGTAACCTCTCTTAGGGCTAATAATATTTTGCTTGACTAGAGAAATTTATATAGTCAAAGATATTTGATAATGTGAAATAAGTATAAACCTGCCTCTCGCATTTTGTGATGACAAGGAGCCGGAACCTTAGTGTGCTCTGCCTCCTGCGGCTTCCGCATCTCTGTGTAGAACCTGGGAGAAGGAGCTGTCCCTATTGTCTCCTCTCTTGTGAGACTGTTTTGATCTTCAGCTACATTTTTCAGCTTTGTAAGAAGCTTTGTCAACAAAGAAAATGGCCAGCAATGTTACTAACAAAACAGATCCTCACTCCATGAATTCCCGAGTATTCATTGGGAATCTCAACATTCTTGTGCTCAAGAAGTCTGATCTGGAGGCAATCTTCTCAAAGTATGGCAGAATTGTTGGTTGCTCTGTGCATAAAGGCTTTGCCTTTGTGCAGTATGTTGACAAGAGAAACGCCAGGGCTGCAGTAGCAGGAGAGGACGGCAGAATGATTGCTGGCCAGGCTTTAGATATAATCTGGCTGCAGTTCCAAAAGTGAATTTAGGAAAAGCAGGTGTGAAAAGATCTGCAGCAGAGATGTATGGCTCCTCATTTGACTTGGACTATGATTTTCAACGAGATTATTATATGACAGGATGTACAGTTACCCAGCACGTGTTCCTCCTCCTCCTCCTATTGCTCATACTGTGGTGCTGTCCAAATGCCAGCGTGTATCAGGAAACACCTCACAGAGGGGCAAAAGTGGCTTCAATTCTAAGAGTGGACAACGGGTATCTTCTTCCAAGTCTGGAAAGTTGAAAGGCGATGACCTTCAGGCCATTAAGAAGGACTTGACTCGCATAAAACGAAAAGTGGATTCCCTACTGGAAAGCCTGGAAAAAACTGAAAAAGAACAAAGCAAACAAGCAGATGTGTCCTTCTCATCCCCAGAACAGGTAAAGAATGAGAAATCAGAAGAAGGGCAGAGCAGGACCTCTGTGAAAAAAGACGAGATTAATGTGAAGATGGAGTCTGAGGCAGGTGCAGATGACTGCTGAGGGAGGGGACCTTCTGGATGATAATGATAATGAAGATCTAGGAGACCAACTGGAGTTGATCAAGGATGATGAAAAAAGGAGCTGAGGAAGGAGAGGTTGAGGGAGGCAGCGCCAATGGAGAGGATGCCTCTTAAGCACATAGTGGGGTTTAGAAATATTATCCCATTATTTCTTTTTCTTTAAATTATTTATTTATTAACCACATACTTAGAAGAAGCATCAGAAATAAAAAATACACCAGGTCCTCTTCCCTAGTACCTTCAACACATTCTCACTGCTCTGCCTCTTGTCCTGTGTTCATTAATTCATAATCACCCTGTGCCTAGTTCCATTTCCATGTTCACCTCCTTTGATGCTTGAATAGTTTTGTTGAGTCTTACCCTGTAATTTTTGCTTTTGATTTTGAAACCTCTTTATGACTTAATAAAAAATTGTATGGTTTTTATCAACTGTCTCCAAAATAATCTCTTGTTACAGTGGAAGCACAGTTCTTTCTATTCATATGATTTCAGTTAGCTGCTTCCCTAACTACAAATGCAGTCTCATTTAATTGTAACCTGAGACCAGCAGCTTTGAGTTAGGTGTGTTTTCACTGACATGAGTGGGGCTATTCAAACACAAATGTAACCATGCTTTTTTGTGAATGAGAGTTGGCATGTCAAACGCATCTTCTAGGAAAATAGTGTAATAGTCTTAATATTTGTTTTATAAAGTTGACACTGTGGATTATTTTTGTGAACAGTCTGATGTTTGGGGACTTTTTTCTCAAAATAAACAAGTCCTTATTCAGCCAGGATTGATTTTGGAGAAAAAAATACCCTGGTATTTAAATTTTTGGATTTTATAATTACTTCAAATTCTTTGTTTACAGCGACCTCCACAAAACCTTAGGTTGTACTTAATACATTTTTTGGCATGCATGATCATTATGAATGCTAATGTACACTAGTCAAATCAGATTTCAAGGTTGTTTCTTTAAGCAAGGAACTTAAGTTTACTTTAAGCAATTAAGTAAATTGTTTCATTTTTATTTAGAACATCGGTGACCTTTTATTGGATTTGCAACCTGTGCCTGGGAGTTACTGAAAATAGGAAAGTATTTTCTCTTTCCTCCTACTGGGTGCCTTCTGGGTAACTGAGGATATAATGAGGGTTATATACATTTATTTGAGTTTTGCTTTATCCATGTGAAGTAGTGTTAGCCTTTACCACCTAGCTTAATTGCAGTGATTTGGAGTATTATGTCATAAGCATTCAAGCTTCTAAGGCTGGATGTGTTGAGCAGACTACTAGGTTTGTCATACTATATAGTCCTGATATGCCCAGTTCATTCATTGTTTATCTTTTTTCTTGTATAGCAGATTTTAAAAATATGGTTCTGGGCCGGGCGTGGTGGCACACGCCTTTATTCCCAGCACTTGGGAGTCAGAGGCAGGCAGATCTCTGTGAGTTCAAGGCCAG
>NW_008360315.1:3168902-3188683 GCF_000622305.1 Nannospalax galili
AACTTCTTATTGGAGAGGTGCCCTGTGTTTAAGGATCTTAAGAGTTCCTCCTGTGTAACAGGTGACAAAGAGTAGAAAGAGTCTACTAGGAGCTACACTTCTATTCCAATAAGCCTTAAATATTCTGGGTATTGTTTTATCTGCTGTGACCTCATAAATGGTCTGAATACAAACATCTTAATGTTTAGAAGATATCCCAAGATGATAATAAAACCTGATTATCCTGCTGTTAGCAGTTAGTGTGTGGAAGATCATGAGCAGTTTAAACTGGTTCAGAATAAAAAAAATAAATAAAAAATTAAAAAAACAAACATCTCTCACTGTCAAATATTAGAAATATACAATATTGAGCAAAATTGAATTTTATTTAAAAAGCGAGCACTAATTTCAGTTGTTCAAAGGACAGAAGCAGTTAACATAGTGTTTGTGTACATGTGTTAGAAGTCTATAGTACACTGATGAAATCATAATGCTTAAGTGCAAAAATGTATATGCATAGATACGTTTTAATTCAGTCTAAATTATATCAAATCTATATGCATTTTTATTATTTTTCAAACCTTCACCTGTGCTTTGTATAACTCCCAGTAAAAGAGACTGACACCGAATGTGCTTAATTTGTTGTGGTATTATTTTCTGTTAGTAATATCTGATATTTGTTTCCACAGAAAGACTTTTCTCAGCAATCTATTTGTTTTAGATATTAATAAAATATTTTAATTGTGTTAGTATTGCTGCATTGGTTATTTACATCCATGGATACTTATAAAACACTGAACTAAGCAGTCTGTGATTTAAATATCTCCGAAAAACTATAGAGGTTTTAGATATTTGATATTTTCATTACTATAACTTTATAAAGTTTATTAGATCATTTTCATGTTACCATATAATGATATTGAATCATGTTTACCTTCTCAACTCTATTATTCTTTCTGGTCTCCGCGCTTGTTCTCTTTCCCCATTAACTATAAATTCCTAGTACTCCCCATTTAATTTCATGTCCTTTGCTAGTCACTTTCTTCCACAAATGATATTTATCTTTCTGGGTATAGTTCATTTCACTGTGCTCGATGACCTTTGGTTCCATAAGTTTTCTGTTAATGATAAAATGTCATTCTGCTTTGTGTTTGAATTAAACTCCATTTTTCAGATATGCAACATTTCCTTATCCAGGCATCTGCTGTTGGAGACCTAGGCTTATTCCATAATTTGGCCGATGAGAGTGGTGCCACATTAACATGAGTACAGATGTTTATCTTAAGTGTCCTAGTCATGAAAACTTACCATCACTTAAACTGATCTCTTCTGGAACAATACACAGGACACACATTATAAGTGACAGAGGAGCTAACACATATTTCCAATGATCTTCTAGATGATGTATTTTTTGAGAATTTCATACATGCATATAAGGTGTTTTGATCAAATCCACACCCACTCCCTCCCTCCAACTCTTCCCATATCTCCCCATCACTTTTTTCTGACAACTTCCTATCCTCCCTCCCTCCCTCCTCTTTCTTTCTTTCTTTCTTTCTTTCTTTCTTTCTTTCTTTCTTTCTCTCTTTCTTTCTTTCTTTCTCTTTCTCTCTCTTTCTCTCTCTTTCTCTCTTTCTCTTTCTTTCTCTCTCTCTTTCTTTCTTTCTTTCTTTTTTTCTTTCTTTCTTTCTTTCTTTCTTTCTTTCTTTCTTTCTTTCTTTTAAATGGGACCTTTTGCTACTGTAACATTACCCTTCTGAAGAGGTAACCCCCAAATGTTCCACATGGAAGAAGCCAGAGCAGTCTGTGTCCCAATTTCCTATCAGCAATTTGGGTAACCCCTTCAAGGACGGTGTGATAAAAATAGGAGTTAGGAATTCACTAGGCAGTTAGGGTAAAAAAGGCCCCAAAGAAAAGTGGCCAGTTTCTTGGCTAAAAGTCAAAGTGTCCTTGGGCCTCTTAACAACATACTCTGTTCCAAAGGCCAAAAATGACAAAAGTGTTTGAGAGCTCTTATCTAATCCTTAGATGATGTGTTTTATATTTCACAGGTGAATTTTTCATAACTGACATATTTTATAAATATATCACCAAGTTGCTCCTGGGTCTGCCATTTTCTTCTTTCTTGCAATAATTCTCGCTGTTGCAAGTGTTTTCAGTCTTCCATTTGTTTGCAGTTTTCATTTCCAGCATTTGTCTAGTCTCAAATATACCCTTCTAAGATTATATAAGCTTCCAAGGTTTTGTCCTTTGAGTTTCCATATAAGGAAATACACCTGCCACTTCTGGGACACCACTTACTTATCACCACTGTCCTCCTTTATGTCAGGCTTGCCTTTACTAAGCTGTTATGTGTGGAAAGGCAGTGACGGCATCATGCTCTATTAAACCACTTGTTCCAGAGTGCCACTGGCATTCTCTTTGAAATTTCCATGTTCTGTCTGTACTGTAAATGTGTATGTTGTTGCAGCAACACATTCCACAAATTTGGAGGTGAAGCAATACAAATTTACTGTCTCCCAATTCCATAGATGAAAAGTCAAATAATCTCATTGAGTTAAAATCAAGATGTCTCCAGGCTGGGCTCTTTTTCAGAAGGCTGTAACAAGGAATGTGATTCTTGTTTGCTTCCCAGACTCTATGGTGCTGTCTTCAGATACTGCAATTTTGTATCTCTGTTGATTTTCTCAATGCACATGTCCTTTTTAACTTGTAGGGCAAAGTTAACCAGATTTAATAATATATATGATAAGACTGAGCCCACTTTTATAATCCTTACTTGGCACTGACCCCTGTGTGTCCCTCTGTGAAAATTCTATGGTCACATTGGACCCACCTACGGTAATCCAGGACACACTTCTTGTCCCAAGATCCTTAACTGAATAATATACACAAAGCCTCTTGTCAGAGAAGATAATTACACTCAATGGGTTTCAAAGAGCTGGATTGATTGTTAAGGAACACAATTGTTCTGACTACTACACAGAGTAAATTTCTCCATTTTGATCACAACCAG
Source organism: Nannospalax galili (assembly GCF_000622305.1). NCBI lineage: Eukaryota > Metazoa > Chordata > Mammalia > Rodentia > Spalacidae > Nannospalax > Nannospalax galili. Next base: position 3,171,898 of record NW_008360315.1, read on the forward strand.
GTCATTCTTTTCTTCTTGGTGGGCAATTAAAGATATTAAAGAAACTTTTTTTCTGTTTTTATATTTACTGTTCTTGTTCCATATGTCCCACATCATAAATTTGTTCAGACCCTGGATTTCTTCTACTCTGGCTTTGTTATGTTCAAATTCTTTTTTATGTGTGTATGTTTGCAGTGTGTTTATGTATGTTTACATGTCAGTAAGCACATGCGTGCTCATATTGGGAGGTCCAAAATTGACATCAAATGCATTCTTTGATTGCTCTCCACTTAATATTTACTGAGGCAGGGTCCCTCACTGAACACAGAGTTCACCCATTCTCAGTAGTCTAGCTAGTCATCTTGCCCCAGAGTGCTGTCTTTGCTTTCCAAGTGCAGGGTTTACAAGCTTGTCTGGGGGTTCTGGGCATCTGAGCACCAGTCCTCACACCTGTGAGGTTAAGACATCATCTACTGAGACATCTCTCCCGTCCTTCAAAGTGTCTTATACCAGTTTTTTATTTCAGTAGACTCATTTCACTGCACCTTTGCCTTTGTTGGGCAGATCATTCTCTTGATTACACTCTTTGTAAAATGACACGAGTTTATCACTAAGAGTGAAGAAAACAGGGGGCTGGAGAGATAGCGCAGCGGTTAAGAACACTGACTGTTCTTGCAGAAGACCCAGGTTCAAATCCCAGTACCCACATGGCAGCTAACAACAGTCCATAACTCCAGTTCCAGGGGATCCTACAGTCTCTTCTGTCTTCCGTGCGCATTGCATGATACAGGTGCACTTACCTACATGCAAGCAATACATGCTTACACATAAAATAAAATTAATAAAATATTATTTATGGAGTTAAGAAAGCAGCTTAACTGTGCTGTACAGTATGAGTACGCACTGAATAAGAGATGATGCACAATCCCCGATTACCGCCAAGCTTTTCATGAAGGGCACAACTGACTGTCATGCACATCTGCTATCTACTTAATGATTTGTGGGCCTAAGATCTACCAACAACACCTTCATTTTAGGCAAAATTTCACACTTATACATGAAATCTTATATTTGGACCAGAATATTGGCAAATGGTTCTGCTTAAAAAATTATGATGATAAATATGTGCATATAAAACCAGAAAAAGAGAACAGCCTGACCTATATGCTATGACAGCGTACAAATGTGTGAGAGAAGGGGAATTATAGTCTTAACCTCTCATGAACTTATATCTGACCTTGTGAAAGCCAATTGACTTGTCTGGACATCCAGACCTCATTAGTAAAATGAAGGATTTGGAGAGCTGACCCTTAAATTCTTTCCAGCTCCAAGTTTCTATAATTCTCTATGAAAGTAAGCTGCTCCCTGCACTTCGAGGAGCTAATATTAGACTCCAGATTGAAAGATCATTTAAGCAATGTAGTGAAAAGGAGATTTGCTTTACACAAAAGGAATGATTATCAGTGATTGTTGTTTAAAAGTAGATAAATGTCATATTTACATTCATTGACATAAACTGCAGCTCTCACAAAGTATCAACTCCTCTAACTTTAACATTACCAATGAACAATGTCAAAATTTGGCAACCTGACATTCATAAAATGCTTTCTGTCCACATGTGATATAGTGTATTATTTACTTTGCAACCTGTTTGATGTGAGTTCCAAGCAAAAGTTTTCATTTTCTGTCAACAATGTATAAAATTATAATATATTTTCAGGGAACTGGAGAAATGGCTCAGCAGTTACGAACATTGGCTGTTTTTGCAGACGACCTGGGTTTGGAATCCCAGCACCCAATGGCAGCTGACAACTGCCTGTAACTCCAGCTCCAGGGGATCTGAAAGCTTCTTCTGTTATTTTCAGGCTTTTCAGGACATGGGTGTGCTTACATACTTGTGGGCAATACACACATACACATAAAATAAAAATAACAAATAAAATATTAAAAAATAATATGTTTTCAAATGTTCCTAGCTCTATAGAGTTTACGATCAATTAATGAGAAGGGGTGGAGTCTAAATGTATGCTAACATGTTGGAAAAGTTACTATAGGTGAGGTGGATTTTACCTTCTACCTTGTGTCTAGTCTTGTATATAGTCTCAATCTCCATATCGCTCAAAGCCAGGAAAAAAAAATTTCACCTCTGCAATGTAATCTCTAAACATAAGATGAATGTATCTCTCAACTCTCACAAGAGAAGATTCATTATGAGGCAAGTGTTGATCAACACAGAAACCCAGAATTGGCCAATGTGCAGAGAAAAATAGGCAATGGAGTGCCTATTCCTGAATAGGACACCTATTTCAAAAGTCTCCCTCCCATGGCTTGGAAATCATTGAGGAAGAGGAGGTAGGAAGATTGTAAGAGTTAGATAATATGGATGACCACATGAAAACCAACTTTTCCACACAACATATGATCCCCCAGCAATGGTGACAGCATAGGACTGCACAAATCCTATGCAAGCTCAAACTAGACAAAAAATCCCAGCCTAGACATAAGGAAGTGGGTAAAGCATCCCAACCTAACCTAAGGAACTTTTGACAATTTTCTGAGAAGGGTGAGAGACAGTGAATTAAATAGGTATGGAACCCTTGGTGGCCCAGTGAATGGACCCACACTGAAGGACGTTTGGGGATACACATCAGACTCTATAGACTGTATATGTATGTGCATTAAATTGGACGGGGGGCAATAGGGGGTGCAGATAAGGGAGATGACCTAAACACTATCAAACTATATTGTATGAAAATAGCAAAAAGTTCAATAATTTTTTAAATTTAGAAATTAAAACCAAAATTATTCTACATTGTCCCATTTCCCGATGTGTTGAACTGTTAAGATTAAAGGAAGAACTTAAACATTACATTTGACCACTTTGTACTTCAGATGCAGACTCTGAAACTATCACTTACTTTTCCAATCAATGATGCTTGATGTACAATCATCTGCAGCCCCATGCAAAGCCTGTTGCTCAAGGAGCACACATATGGTGCAAACTGGCAATGATCAGTTTAATCTCTAACCTATTCCTAATAAATTGACATCCAAGTCTCTCCTTTTTTTCTGCATCAAATTTGACAATGGTGCAGAATCAGAAGGAAGAAAAAAAGAAATACTTATTTAGGCCATAGTTCCTCAGTATTAATGAATTTTCCAAAATATAAAAAGGAAAAATGATCACCTACTATTGGAAAGGAAAAAAATGTTAATGAACATGTTGGGCTAAAAAAAAAGCAAAAATAAAAAACATAAAAACAAAACAAAACAAAAGGGTCCAGAAAGATGTTTCTATCATATTTGAAATATCTTATTTGAAATATCTTTTAGTAAACAACAGTACTTCTAAATCCTTGGCATGTCCCATTTTCCCTGAGGGTGAATTCCATGAGCACAGGATAAATACATATTTTTGAGTTTATTAGACTCTATCAAAAGAGTTCCTTTCATGATGACTATATAAATTGTAAAATCAGCTAATTTTGTTTTCTTTGTCTCTTTTAAAGCTCTGATGTTAAGACCAAAGATGCAGCTCAGTTTATGGAGTACTGGTCTACCAGGCTGGAAGCCCTGAGTCTGAATTCTAGAACATATAAATGTGACATGTTCTTACATGCCTATAATCCCTATAATGGGACTGATTCAGTTAATCAATTAATCAGTCAATAAATGATATGGACTCAAACCCTAGAGTCTAATTTTGTATGTGAATTATTTTTTAAAATTCTTTTATTCTATTTTCTTTTTTATAATTTTTACATTCTAATCTTTTTAAAATTTTACTCTTTGAGGAATAAGTACATGAGACTGGTGATTTTGAGCTCATGAATGCTCGAGTGTAGATTTTCTGTCTGTGGACTTAACATTTTACAGGTGAAGTCATACATTAACTGGAAGGCTCAGATTTTAATATGTTATTGTGAATTGTGCAGGAGACAAGCAGTAATACAAAATTTATATATACCTCCAAAATCAAAGTTTTTATTTTTTTAAAATAAATTATTGAGAATTTTACACAGGAATATAAGCATTTAAGTTGTTTTGATCAAATCCATGCCCACTCCCTCCCTTCCAAATCCTTCAATATCTTCCCATCACTTTTTTTCTGAAAACTTCATGTACTCTTTCTTCTTTTTTATAGGTCTTTTCTCTACTCAACATTTCTCCCTCTGAAGGGCTAACCCTAAACTCTTTTAAGGATTAGATAAAAGTTCCCAAAAACTTTGACATTTTTGTTCTTTGGAGTGGAGTATGTTGCTAAGAGGCCCAAGGACATTTTGACTTTAGCCAAGAAACTGGTTAATTTTCTTTGGAGATTTTTTACCCTAACTGGCTAGCCAATTCCTACCTCCTATTCTTATCACACCATCCTCTGAAGAGGTTACCCAACTTGGGGATAGGGAATCGGGATGCAGACCGCTCTGGCTTCTTCCATGCTGAACAAGGATGCAGGGTGAGGCAATTGGGGTACCCATTCAGTGGGTCTATCTAAAAGACTCCCAAATTGCATAACTCTTATCTCAAGGAGGAAAAGAAAGTCTTTGAATCATGAATAGGAGATGCCAAGGAAAAGTAAAGGCAAGAGTAATTAGTATTACAAGTTCTAGACAGGGAAATAGAGAAAACTCAGAAAAGGGCAAATTTCAAATGGTCATATGAGAGTCCACTGGAATTTCTTGATGAGAGCTTCCCAAAGCATCCCTCCATTGAGTTCCTTCTCACTTTTCTTTTGTCTGCCATGGCTGGACTCAAGAGTGATGGACTCAGGATTTGCTTTCAGACATTTTGATAGGTGTTGGAGTAGTTAAAATCAGTGTCCTTTCCCTCTCAAAGGCTTCTAGGTAGGAAGAGAAAAGAAATTTGGCCATCATTTCAGAAAAATAGCAGGTTGTCTCACTTAGCTATAGGTGGGCCCTACAGTATTGGAGACCAAAATTTGAAGTCTTACATCTGAGCAGCACTTTCTGGTTAGGAAAAAAATCATCAATGAGAAATAATTGCCTAAATAACTTTTTATATAGACCCAAGCCTGATGTCTGGGAAGTTTAATCCCTTAAACTTTAAAGAACTATACTGATGACTTTACTCTTTGGTTATACTTTCCTTTTGGGTGTTTAAGACCATGCAGTTGGCCCAAATAAATCAATTTATTTTTACACTTAAGGTCATTTGAGGATCTCTTCCTTGGGGGTCAAATGGGCTTGGGAGGAGCCCCTGGTTCCTTTCTTTTACCAGTTCCACCTATGTGAGGATAAGTCAAAGGTCCTGCTCAACCACATGGTGGCTTCACTTGGAAGCATGGATGAGATGTTTCCTCTGAGTTGACCCTCATCTTTGTAGACTGGGCATTGGTTCAAGTCCATCTTTTGGGGTCTCCATGTCCTCCTTGAACAAGAGGACAGGTGACTCACCACAGCTACAAGGGATTTCGAGAGATGTTCCATAGCCCCCTGGAACTTAGTCGACCTTGCAGAACAAGGGGCAAAAACTGTTCTTTAAGTCCCTCTGACCAGATTAGTGTAGGCCTCAAAGTATGGCTGCTAAACATCCAATAAGGTTAGTCCCACCAGTCTGGTACTTTTAATTACCAGTTGTTATGTAGATAAAGCTTGGGTAAAAAACCAAATGTTCCCAGATAAACCTTTACTAGACATATATTTTGTTCCTTAAACTGGTTGACTAAACTATGGCCTTAGAAAATTTAAGATGATGTGAATATTATTTTTAATCTCATCCTTTATATATCATAACAAACCTACGCAGATCTTAATCGCTTGCTTGGGCTTTCTCATTTTTCTATTTTGGAAAATATCTCCATTCCCATATCCTTTTAACATGTTTTACACTCTCTTTTTCTTTTTCTTTTTTAATAATTATGAGACATAGTAACATTAACATGAATTTTCCATCTGGTGAGAATTCTTTTCCAGTGGATACTAATCAATGCTTATTCCCTTTTAAGATTCTAGTGTCAAACCAGTGGGGAACCAATGAATTTACTAAGGTTACTTAGGAGGTAACTGAGTGGTTGGTGAGGTGTATGAATGACCTGAGGGTGTGTATACTGGAAAGCTTTTACCTGGCATGAGTCAAGCTTTCTCTTCCCAGCCTTCCCCAGATTGTATAGTTTAGCCCTCCCCAAATCCAGGAGACCATATATGATTAGGGACAAATTACATACAGTTGGCTGGGAAGAGTGGCTGGGAAGAGTGAGGGTCCAATGACCTTGCTTGCCCCTCATTTATTGAAGGAGCACAACTCTCAACAAGCCCAATCTCCCTACAGGATCTCCCTGTAGGCACAGATGACCTGCTACTCAGACCAGGCTGACTGATCTCACAGAGATTTGCCTACCTCTACCTCCCACATGCTGGAATTAAATGTGTTACCACATTCAGCTTTAAATGTAATTTTAAATGAAATAATACTTTCATTTTAAAAATGAACTGAAAATGTATCTTTTGCAATAAGTATAATAATCAAAGATTAATTAAGAATAATCAAATCTTAGGCTATATTTTAATATTATTTGGTTTTCTTTCATATTTTAAGCTAGATAAAATAAATTTTGCTGACACAATCTTATTTTAAAAACAATAAAATTGAGGAAATTATCCTTCTTGGGTAGATAATATTGCTCTCAGATGGTATAGATTAGAAAATAAAAATTTTATAAAGTAAAATTTTATAATATAAAATTCCACTGTCAGGTGAAAGATAGCCTTCGATCAATCATTGTTCAAGGAAGCCCAAGAGACTTCCAAAACAATACTAGCTATTGCCATTGCTCTTGGGGTCCCACCTGAACTACCTGATAATATCCTATTAAGAAACTACACATTTTTGACTGGATTTGGGGTCCACTCCATGGGAGGTAACTCATGCCTGTTACTGTCAACCTGGCCCAAAGTCCAAGGCTGACCCTACTGGGGAAACCTGCTGCTTAGCAGTGATTTGTTAAATAAACATGAGTCAAGTTGCCTTATGAATATTTAAACATTAATGCTCCTATCAGCTTTGGTCAGAGAAGCTTTTTTTTTTTTTTTTTAATTTGCAGTGGGCAATGGTTCATGCAGAGCTGTAATTGATAAAAGTACTGATATAAGTGACTGTTAAGTGCTAAGCCTTAGGTGAATTCGAATGGTGTAGAAGAATGGACAGAAAGAATGTAAGAACTGGAGAGTGGGAAGAAGTGCTGTGAAACATTCTTCTCAACACGATATGGCTCTTGCACCTAGGACCACACAGCAGCTGTTCACCTGCCCATGACTGGGTATAGCAATAATCCACTATGGGTTGGAGGAACGACTTATAAGTCCACCATGGTTGGTGGAGGGACTCATAAAGCCCACCACCCTGAGGAGTAATAGGGAGCTAATGTTTGGTAGAAGAGGGAGAGTCATATTTCTCAGTGGTTCAGTCACTGGTAAGTTGCCCTTGCTCAAGTCAATAGCCAACATTCGTGTTCATAATACTTTCATTTTAAAAATGAACTGAAAATTAACATTTTGCAATAAGTAGAATAATCAAAGATTAATTAAGAATAATCAAATCTTAGGCTACATTTTAATATTATTTGGTTTTCTTTCATATTTTAAGCTAGATGATAGATGATAGATAGATGATAGATAGATGATAGATAGATAGATGATAGATAGTGATAGATAGATAGATAGATAGATAGATAGATAGATAGATAGATAGATAGATGATAGATCCATTCAGTGGGCAATTAGTTTCCATTTGAGTTATCCAGTCAATGGTCATAGTATCATAATACTTGCTTTCACGTAACTGTTTACTGACTGTTATTTTATAGCTTTACTTGTGAACTTGAAACACCTCAGAAAAAGGAACCTCAACTGAGACATTTGTCCATTGGATTGACCTGTGGCCATGTCTTTGAGGCATTTCCTTAAGCACAAATTGATGTTGGAGGGCTAGGCTCATCTTTGGTGTTATCAGTTATGAACTTGTTGTCCTGGGTTGTGTAAGAAAGAAGGCTGAGCACAGGCCAGATGAGCAAGCCAGTATGCAGCCTTCCTCCATGGTCTGGACTTCAGCTCCTGGCTCCAGGTTTTCTGTCCTGAGCTTTTGCCTGACTTCCCTCAGGAAAGAACTGTGATTAGTATGTGTCAATCAAATAGATCCTTTCCTCCCCAAGTTGCTTTTGGTCATTGAATTTATCACAGCAATAGAAAAATAAATAGAACACCGAGTTACTTAACAATGGCTACATTGTGCATGTCTGAAAAGTCTAGGGTTATCTACCCCATGTCATTATAAAAAGTTCATTAAGCAGGAATGTCTTTGCACAGTAAGAAGAAAGTGCTGGAAATGAAGTCAATTTACTGTAAAAGAAAGCATGGTCAAAGTGACAGTGGTGATACAGGTGGTGTGGTGACTCAGTGGTGCAGGCAGCAAAGCTGAAGAGTGGAGCCATTTGAGCCCTTTGGAACTAAAGCCCCAGACTTCAGACATGGAGTTAAAAGACTTGGTGTTTCCCAGGTGTTTTGGTCTTGTTTTCGTTCATTATTTCCTTACTATTCCCAAATTCTTCTCTTTTTGGAATGGGAATGTATGGTCTGTGCCATGGTATATAATTTACCTTTTGATTTTACTAGGACTTACAATTAAGAGATTGTCTTGCATCTCAGAGAGACGTTGAACTCTGGACTTTTGAATAGTGTTGAGACTGTGAAGAATTATGGAAACTTTAATGTCAGTATAAATGAATTTTGCTGTGATATGGTCATGGGACCATGGGGGCTGGGGAGAGGAATATGTTGGTTTGAATGGGAATGTCCCCCATGGGCTCCAAGTATTTGAACACTTGCTGCCTAGTTAATGGCACTGTTTGGGGAGGGTCACTGAACCTTCAGGAGGTGTGGCTGTGCTGGAGGAAGCACATCTCTCAGGCTAGGCTTTGAAAATATATAGCCTTGCCCACTTCAAGACTCTGCGCTTGAAGATGTGAGCACTCAGCTTTCTGTTCCAACTGCTTCCTTCCATGTCTCCCCTGCTTTGATGGAATTTTATCCCTCTCAAACAAAAAGCCCAAATATGCTCTTCCTTCTATAAGTTGCCTTGTTCAGGTCACAGCAACAGAACAATAACTAATACAAGTAGAATATGATTATTTCAAAGTGAGGACAACTAATTTTTGAACTCCAACTGAAACAACAGCAAAAACATCATCGGGATTATTCAACAGGCACATCCTTAGAACACTTCAAAAGCATAGCTTACCACTTTACAACCTGAAGAGGCAGCATAGAAGCAAAACAAAATTACAAACATTCAAAAATTAAAAATAAGAATAGCACTGCAGAAATGAAGACTAAATTGAAAGGATCACAAGAAAAAATAAATACAACCATTAATTCCTAAAGAGAATTGTACATTGAAAATGTATGAACAATGCAAATACAAGATTCAACAATTTTGGGAAAATAATCACATTGACATGATGTAAATTCACAAAGAAGAAAACCAAAGCAAAAGGAAAGATAAAATATTAAATAAGATAATTACTATTTCCAATACTAGAGACAGCTCACTTGATATAGTGTGTAGCATCATAAAGCCCTCAGCTTGATTCCAAGCAATGCATGAACTGGGCATTGTAGCACACACTGAAATTTCAGAATTTGGGAGGTGGGGGTAGGGAAATCAGAAGTCTGAGGTGTTACTCAGCTACATAGAAAGTGTTTTAGTCACTTTTCTGTTCCTGTGATAAAACACAATCCAGAAACAACTTGGAATGGAAATGCTTATTTCAGCTTACAATTCCCGGGTTACAATTCATTACTGCAGCAATCAGGGCAGCAACTGGAGGCAGGAACCTGGGAACAGAGAAGGAAGCAGAGGCCACGGAGAATGCTGCTTCCGGCTTTGTTACTCTCTAGATTCTTGCTTACTCATCTACTTTTCTTTCTTTCGTTCTTTCTTTCTATTTATCTATCATCTGCCTATCTATCTATCTCTCTCTATCTATCTATCTATCATTTATATATATCTATCATCTATCATCTAATCTATGGCTTTGTTACTCTCTAGATTCTTGCTTACTCATCTACTTTTCTTTCTTTCTATTTATCTATCATCTGCCTATCTATCTATCTCTCTCTCTATATCTATCTATCTATCTATCATTTATATATATCTATCATCTATCATCTAATCTATTTTGATTTTTGAGATAGCGTCTCCCTGTAGCCTCAGCTGATCTGGAACTCCCTGTGCACCAAGCTGGCCTGTACCTCACAGATTCACCTCCTCATTACCGCGTAAATGCTGGGATTAAAGGTTACCACCTGCCCAGAGATGGTAACATCCCTAGTGGGCTGAGCCCTCAGACATTAATTAACAAGTGAGAAAATACACCTTAGATATTCCTACAGGCCAATCTGCTGGAGGAAATACCTCAATTGAGGTTTCTTTTCCAAGGTGACTCTACTGCAAGTATAGTTGAAAAAACTAACCAGGATAGAGAATTTGAAGCTGTATTGGGCTACATGAGCCACTGTCTCAAAAGGCAAAAATAAGTGCATCTATAAATAAGTTTCCAAGGAAAAATTTTAAATCATTTAAAAAGAGCATATTTTAAAATACATACATATATTGTAATGGCAGTATACGGATATATATTATATATTAATTAATTTCTTAGTATGCCTAGATTTAGAATAAACTATTAGGCACATCTCTGAGCATGTATGGTGGGCATTTCCACAGGATTAACTGAGAAGGTGAAGACCTATCCTTAGTGTGATTCCACTTTCCATGAATTTGGGTCCTTGACTGAATAAGAAAGGGGAAAAGTAGAAAGTGGTGGAGAACTGTCATTAATTTCTTTCTGCTTCTGCCTGTGGCTGCAGTGTGACCAACCCCTCCTTCTCTTGCCTCTCCACCATGATGGGCTGTATTCCTTCAAACCAGGAAAACAGGGAAAACTTTCCTTACCTTGCTTTTGTTAGGTATTTTGTCACAGTAATAAGAAAACCAGCTAATACTAAGAGTACCAGTCTAATATGGCAAAAAGAAAACATTTTCATTACTGGACTTTAAAGTACAGGAAATTGCATTTTTGGCATCCAGACAAAATGGTGACTTACAAGAAAAATTAAAATAGGTTTATCATAACAGTTTTCAACATATATCCTTATGTCAGCAGAGAAAGCACCCACTTAAGAAAAATGAATGAAAGAAAATGGAAGTCTAAGTATACAGTGCAAAGGGGAATGCTTTGAAAATGAAGGAACCAAAGACTTTTCTTCCTATGGCTCTTGCCTAAGGATGCATCAGAGACATTCACATATGGATGTTAATGATGTTTGGTCTTAGAGATACAGGCATTTTCAGACCTTAGACTAAATGGAGAACAAGAGCAAAGGAACAGTGTAAGGACTATGATAGGTACCAGCTATAACCTTCTGAAATGCAGGTGTAGTTCAATTAAGAGGGAAGAGAGGGTGAGGGGGAAAGAGGTCAAGAGGGAGGGAGGAAGGAAGGGAGGAAGGGAGGGAGGGAGGGAGGGAGGGAGGGAGAGAGAGAGACTAGAGATAGGAAAAAGACTCAAAAGACAGAAGGAAGTCTTAGTAACAGAACTAAATGCTAATGATGGAGAAAAGATTTTTAGGATGGCTTTGGGAACATTTATTTCCTATATTTTTTCATTCAGTTCATGTTCAACAGTCCTTTACTAAGCAGCAGTTGTATAGATGGTGTTTCACTAAATTTTCGCTGCCCTGCTGGGAGACCTGCCCTCACTCATGGTCTCCTGGTCCTGATGCAGATTGACAAAACCAACATAATACATTCTATTTAGGTTTTGCGTAGTTTATATGATGTCCTGGAAAGGGAGTGACTTACAAATACATGGATTCACATAGGCTTCTCTATCCCATATTCGAAGTGTGTGTCATCATGCTCATGATCACCTTGCTCTATTCCAGAAATGTCTACTACCCTATTCATGGCTGTACTCAAAGGTCCACACCCAAACATAAATCCTTTGGGTTCTGGACAACCACACAAAATGGAGAGAGATTGGCTTCATGGTTTTCCCGGCTTATATATCCATATATATACATAGTCCCTCCCCTTCATGTAGCTAAGGTCAATGGATTGGATGGGAAAGGTAATGGGCTTGATTCCTTCTGCAGAGGGTGGGAAGGAGGTGGGGCCATGGCTTGTCCTCATAGGGTCAGAGGATATTCTGGGTCACAGATGACAGAATGGATAGCTACTGAATTTACAGTGATAGAATAGCATCAATAGTGTTACACGCATCTCTTTAAAGAGCAAGAAACGTGCAGCATATTAACAGCACTGATAAGGGTATATTTTTGGCTCCATATGGCTTATAGCACAGGACATAAGCTATGGTAATAGTAAGATGGGTCTTGTTTGAGCTAGTAAGCATTATTAATACTCATTTGTTTTTCCTCAAATTAAAATATCTAAGATGAAACAGTTTTAGGCATTCAAATAATTTAATATATAAAATAGATTCCCAAGTAACACAGTTTCTGGTCCTGGAAATTTTTTTTCTTTGGTCTTTTTGAGAAAGGGTCTCCCTGTAGCCCCAGCTATCCTGGAACTCACTATGTAGACCAGGCTGTCCTTGAACTCACAGAGATTCACCTGCCTCTGCCTCCTGAGTGCTGGAATTAAAGCCGTGTACTACCACGCCTGGCTCCTGGAAATATATTTATCATGTAGTTTCAATGTGCTCCTCTCTTTATAAGAGTTAAGAGCTGTAGCATGCAATTCATTAAAAATTATTTACTTAGTGAAATTGACTAAATAAAATAAATTCTAAGGCACATAAGAATCATTTTATTATGTCAGGGACAGTTCTTGCTAAAAATCAACTTAGTGTTTTGATGGATGAATAGAATTCTAAGTAAGAAAATCCAGAAATAAACATATGATAAAACAATCCTGAAGGTCAGGTTTAGAAGTGAAGACAAGATTTAGATTATAAATATGTCTCTTTATTTTTATTTGTTATGTTATGTGGTGAATTGAACCTCAGACCTCACACATACTGGGCAAATTGTTTACTAATGTGCTATATCCCTAACTCACTTAATATTTTGATTATTATTAATCAACATAGAGCTATCTTGGGAAAATAAACTTTTCAGCAAAGTTTCACTTTTTAATCTCAATGAGTGTATTCATACATCATTCCTGAAACAAGTACAATTTGAGGTATTGTTTCTCATTAACATACTACCCTCATCAGTTCATGGTTATGGTTTTTGTATTTTGTATGTATTTTGTAATTTAAATATAAGGGTTAGAATTTCAGTTTCAACTTCTAGTTTGTGGTGCTCCATGATGAAAATGAACAACAAAATAAAAATTAGCATCTATAAGGAATTCAATTTCTTGTGAAGAAAACAAAAAATAATTTTAAAAAGAGATACTAATGAGATAACTTTATTTGACAGACTATTTCAGGGGGTAAAATATATGCATATTGAAAAAGAAACTCGTTGAAGAGGACAATCAAACAGGGAAAGGTAAGAATTATAATTTGGTTGGCAAAGTCAATAGGGAAGTCTCTGTAAGAATGTGACAGAATAAAGAGATGGAAGCAGAGGCAGACTCGGGGGGGGGCACACAAAGACTATAAAGAGGATCCCTTGAAAAGATAGCAGACAGGTGTAGAGGGCTACATTAGAGCAATAGAGAAAATACTCCTGTATCCAAATGAGGTTGAATTGACAGGAAGAGGGCATGGGATGCTGAGGTAGTCAGTAGTCAGCTATTTGGGGACCTTATGGGCATAGACTTTACCTTTGATGCTTAGTGAGATGGTAAAGCCATAATATGATACTGAATACAATAGCAATATGATCCAACTTTAGTTTCAATGGAATCATTTCCTTTCTTGGACAGTGTTAGACTGTACAGTGTCAAGGATAAATACATGAAGACCAGAAAGTAAGCTGTTTCCAGAGGTGAGGGTGACAGGAACTCCAATGTCAGCTGCAGCATAACAGAAGCAGATTGGTGGACAAAGAGCAGATACTGTGAAGCTAGTGATGCTTTTGAAGTACTGATCACCTCACATATGCCTCAAAAATATTTGTGTGTCATAAAATAGACATGTTTTATGCATTCATCCAAAATACAGTATACTTAAGGGGAGGACCAGAATATAAGGGAATCAGGGCATGGAGAGCGGAGGGCATAGGTGAAACGGTGTATAAGCCAGTGTTGGTATGAGAGTATGGTTTCCAAGTGTGTGACTTTTGTTCTTATTTTTATTTTATACATATGAGTGTTTTCCCTGCATATATGTAAGTATGTCCATGTGTGCAACCCTTATGGAGGTCAAAAGAGTGTGTCAGATCCCCTGGAACAGGAGATACAGACAGTTGTTAGCCACAATGTGGTTGCTGGGAACTGAACCTAGGGCCTCTGCAAAAGCCGTCAGTGCTCTCAATCTCTTAGCAATTGTGATAGCCCTGAGGTATATAAATTTTAATTGTAGAATTATGTTATAATGACTCTAAACAAAAGTTTCCTCCAATCGTAGAAGCATTTGGAGATACAGCATACAAAACTAAATCATGGTTCTATTGAAAAATGATCTGTTGATGGGAAAATCATGAAATAGTGTTTAACATAATTCCTGTGCTTTTAAAACATATACATATAACATTATTAGTAATATAAATTACAAATTAACTATAAAGCACATATTTTATATGTTCTGATCCAAATATATTAATGAAAATAACCTAAAATCCGTCGTACATTACTAAAATAAGGACACCATTGATGAACTGGCTAATGGAAGTCATTGACTAAAAAATGAGTTCCATGTACCATGAAAACTGAGATTCCAGAAACTGACAAGTCACACATGATGGAAAATATTTGAATATTTCTCCAAATTCTAATGATAAATATAAAAGTATACAACCCGGGGATAGAGAGATAAACCAGCTCTTAAGAGTGATGACTGCTCTTGTAGAGGACTTGAGTTCGAGTCTCACTACACATGGTGGCTAACAACCATCCATAACTCCAGTTCCAGGGAATCCAACTCCCTCCACCAGCATTGTATGACATAGATGCACTTACATACATGCAGGCAATATATTCATACATATAAAATAAAAACATTTTTTGAAAAGAAGATAAGCAGGTCAATAAACTTCATCCCCATAATTCTTTTTAAAAATCAGTTTGGGAAACTTACATTTCAAAAATTTTATTTCAAATCTAAAAATACGACTAAACTTTCAATCAATTTTTGGTAGGCAGAATGTATTTTTTTTTTCCTTTTTAGAAGTTAATTTAGACTGGAAAGAAGGTGCAGTGCTTAAGAGCACTGACTGCTCTTCCAGATGACCTGGGATTGATTCCTGGCACCCACATGTAGGCTAACAACTGTCCAGTTTCAGGAGTTCTGATGCCTTCTTCTGACCTTCTCCAGCATTGCATGGCATGGGTCCACTTATGTGCATGCAGGCAATACACTCATACACATAAAATAAAAATAATAAATAAAATATTTTAAAAGTTAACTAAATTTCTCTCTCAGACCCACAGGCCTCTCTCTGGGGTAAGTCCATTGCACCCTCTGCACCTTTACTCCCCCAGCCTCATTCACCCTCCCATCTCCCCGGCAAGTCTCTCCTCCTAGCCTGGGTCCTGTCTCATTCTTTGTCTTGGGGCCCCAGACACCTGAGGAACCACTACTGCTTCCTGATCCTTTTCATCCAGACCAACGCAGTGCCTTCTTGGGTCTCCAGGAGCACTGCTTCTGGGCCTGGCCCCACCCACACCTCCCTCTACCACCCGCCAGCCTCTTTTTGGGACAAGGGGGCTGACCTTTCCTCTTCCTTATCCTTTGCATCCAGACCAACCCAGCTCCTCAGTGCAGTCTCCAGGAGGCCTTGGGGCCACTTCCCATCCACATCTGCCTTTGTATTTCTGGGTGGCATGGCCACCAGCTGCCCTAGACCATCATCTTTCCTGGGCCCAGCTCCCAGGCCCATCCAACACCCAATTTCCTGAGGCCAAAATCTTTCCTGGAGCGATCCAGATGTTAAGAGAAAGCTTGAGAACATCTGATTCTCATCTGACTTGGGCCTCTGTGGAACTCCTGAAGACAAAAGCCATCTGGCCACTCTGATATAAAATCAAAAGAGAGAACCAGAACCTTAGACAAACCAGCTTTTCATGCCCAAAAAGTAAACAACAAAGACATATAAAGTTCACAAAAAAGGCAGGCCTAAACTTGAAGGCTTGAGTCGCACACAAGAATCAGAAACTACGAAAGAAATCCACATGTCAAAATGACAGAGAAAAAAGTAACAACATGAAAAACCAAAATAACATATCCCCACCAAATACCAATAGTCCCTTAGAGGAGTACAATGAAAACCCCTTAGAGATAATGCAGGACATGGAACCCAAAGAAAAATTATAAACATGATAAAAGAATTCAGTGAATTGAAAGAACACACAAAGAAATCAAAGAACTGAAGGAAGATAGGAGTAAACTTCTGAATGAATTCAGAAAAGAGCTGGGAATATTGAAGAATACTCAGGCTGAAATGAAGAAGGAAGTGAAACACTCAGTAAGCCAATTAGAAATGACAGGAGAAAGCCTCACCAATAGAATGAACAAAAGGGGAAAACAGTATCAAGACTGAAAGATAAAGTGGACAAACTAGAACACTCAAGCAAAGATTATGAAAAATTAAGAAATCACAAGAATGGAATATGCAGGAATTGTGTGACACCATAAAAAGACCAAACTTACAAATCA
>NW_008360315.1:3189326-3198577 GCF_000622305.1 Nannospalax galili
AAGACACAGACTAGGTGAATAGATTGAGAAACAAATCCTATCTTTTTGTTGTCTGCAAGAAACTCATCTCACTTTCAAGGACACACAGTATCCCAAAGTGAAAGAATGGAAAAAATGTACCAAGCATATGGCACTAAGCAAAAAAGAAGATATAGCAATTCTAATATATGACAAAATAGATTTAAACTAAAACTAATCAGAAGAGATGAAGAGGGCCACTTCATTTTAATCAAAGGAACAATCAGTCAAGAAGATATTATAATCATGAACATATATTCACCAAACTCTGGTGCACCCAACTTCATAAAAACAATACTACAGGACTTTAAGACCCAGATTAATCCCAACTCATTAATAGTAGGGGACTTCAATACCCCACTGTCTCCATTAGGTAGGTCAACAGGTGTTGCTGGTTCTCCCATGGGTCCAGCCCATGAGGGACTGCAGGGAGCAAGCGTTCTGACCAAGGTGGGGGTGAGTGGCATGGAGTCAACACACAGACACCGGGAGTCGGGTGGAAGCAGGCACTAGGTGAGGTGCTGCAGACTCATGAATTGCTGGGAAGGGAAGGACTTATATATCTCTCCCTCTGCCCCCAGCATCTTAAGCTGGTGTGTTGCTCCTGATAGATCCCCTCATCCAGGCCACTCATGTGATCAGTCTCTAGGTCGGGGGGGGGAGATTATAGTTTGGTTCTTTTGAGGAAGCGTGGGCTGTGCTCTCAGAGTAGAAGCTGTGCTCAGGTCTGGCACTTCACCTCCTACATATCCATCCCTTTTTATTATAGACAGGTCAGTGGGAGCCGAGGTTCTTTGCCTCAAACATAGTTGACCCCACCTCAGAGGGTACCCAGATTGATGGGCTGTGCCTCTCTTAGGTCTCCCTGACTGTCAGGATCATACCTGTCATTGACTACCAGCACTCGAAGGGTGTGACCTCTGGTATGACCATGTGAGGGAGGAGGAGGAGGGCAAAAAGTTATACAACCGCTTCTGGGATATCAGCAAACCAGACCTGCTGGACCTCGGCAGGGGCATGGGGGTCAAAGTCTGGATCCTCGAGTGTCTTGAGAACCTGATACACTGAGTAATTTACTTGGTTTTGTCTTTGGAAGCATAGAACAAAGCATTTTATGAGCATGAAAAGAACTAAGACTATGACATCCAAGAATAAATAAGTAATGATCCATGAAGGGTCAAACAAAGCTTTTAAGTTTGACCAAAGTTTGTCGAGGAACCCAGAGTTTATATCTAGTATCTGAGCCCATGTATAATTTAGGGAGTTGATCTGGTCAGTGAGCAAGGTGGAGTAGTTGAGAAACTTTTGGCTCCAGTGGCCATGGATGTACTGTGAGAGTTCCATCCTGGCCCTAGTGAGGTTATCTACTTTGTAAGGTGTGAGACACAGGGCTTTGAACCATGGGTCACAGGCCATTAGTGTCATTTGTTTGATGATCGTCATCTCCTCCCTGAGGAGGTCTACCTCTTGTTGGATGACAGAAATGGCCTAGAAGAGGTGTTGATTAATATGAGATTGATTGTGCAAGGCCTTAGAGGTTTTGGATACGACCTCATTGAGTGTTTCCACAGTAGTTGAAGATTGAGTGATAGCAATAGCAGCAGTGGTGGCAGCCCCTAAGGAAAGGATAATGGCAGTGATAATCGCTGTGGTAATACCAAAATCTCTCTTGATCCAGGGGAAGGGTTGGAGAGCTGTCTGTTCCATGAGGGTGATAACATGAAAATAAGAAGCATTGGGAATGGGAACCCAGATTGCTGGGGGTTCATGCACAAAGAGAACAAGAGAGGCAGGGAAAAACCCAGCATGCCGAGAGAGTGCAATTAATGAAGGAACAGTTAAGGGTATCCCCCAGTTCATCCAAGAAATTAGCAAGGAGCAGAGCAAATGGTGGTTGAACACAAACAGGTGAGGAGATCGAATGGGAGATGTTAACAGAGACTTCATTAGGTGTCCAAGTTAGGTTTGCAATATCCGAGGAACCCGACTCTGAGTTATCGCCCATAGATGTACCATTAAAGATGGTTTCACCTAATACAAAGAAGAGAGGATGCAAGTTCAGGCAAGTCACCGGACTGCAGAGCTCCCAGGTCCCCCTGACAGTGTCTTTATGCCTGTGGTCATGGTAGACATAGGAGTAAGGTTTTGTAGAGACAAGTTGTCTCCAGGCTGCCAGAGAGGAAGCCTGCAGGCATCCATCATAATCCTTAAAGAGAAGCGTACCTCCAGGAGTGAGTGGGATGCAGTGTTACCATGGAATAGGAAAGCGCAATGTGGTGGGAAGTGTATGGGTAGGAGGGCACCAGGTCCATGGAGGATGTCTGACCCTTCGGGGGGGAGGGGTGTTGGCCCCAGGGGAAACGAAGGACACTGTAGTCTCAGAAGTGTGTTTTACCAAGGGAGACAAGATTTTAAAGCCCCACAAGGAGCCCTGGCTCCGATTTCCACGAATGCTGCCTGTGGTGATGTTAAAGAAGGAGTGACAGCAAGAGGCATTA
Source organism: Nannospalax galili (assembly GCF_000622305.1). NCBI lineage: Eukaryota > Metazoa > Chordata > Mammalia > Rodentia > Spalacidae > Nannospalax > Nannospalax galili. The sequence continues at coordinate 3,191,843 of NW_008360315.1, forward strand.
GGGGAGGAGGAGTTAAGGGCTGGACTGAAGCAAAGAAATCCTGCAATGGATCATGTGCTGTTTATGAGAACAGATGCATGAATCAATTCCATGGTGGGGAGACCGAGGGATTTATTAGTAGTAAAGAGAACCGGGAAAGCGGGTGATCAGAGGTGGTAAGGGGACCAGTGCCCAGATATCTGAAGCCTGGGGAGAAGCACAGCCAAAAGACAAAAGGGTGCCAAGGATGATGAAGCCAGAAAAGGATCTCATGAGTTATCAAACTCGAAGTAGGGCCCAGTCTCCAGATGGGTTTCTGTAGCTGGTCAGATGTCTCTAGATGGAATCGAGATGGGGGCCATAGAGTCCTGTGGAAAAATACAAGCTTATCTTCATCCTCTTGTCAGGGGCTGGTTTCTGCCATAGGGATGAAATAGGGTCCCTCCATCTAACTAGTGGCAGAGGCATAGCCTGAGGCAAGGAGGACCAATGTTTGTATGCTGGACTGAGACCCCGGTCATCAAACATGAGGAAATTAAGGTGGAACAAAGCCTCAGTAAGAGCCAGGTGAGGGTCACGTTTGGCCTCAGCCAAGGGGCTTTTAGCCAGGAAGACTTACATTTCCTGTTGGTCCTTTTGACAATGGCTTGTCCTTGTCAGTTATAGGAAATACAAAAGGTATGTTTGATTCCCTGGGAGGAAACAAATTTATTGAATTATTGAGAAAAATAAGCGGGCCCATTATCAGTCTTAAGAGCCCAGGGTAAACCCGTGATTAATATGACAGATTTTATAGCTTTAATGGCATGTATAGTCTTTTCCCCTAAGAGAGCTAAAGCCTAAGTAATGGAGGAGCATGTGTCAACTCTAACACGAATGAATCTCAGTTTCCCAAAAGGGGGGGTAGTGAGTCACATCCATTTGCCAAATGGCATTGGGTATCAAATCACGGAGGTTCACTCCTCTCCTTTCAAGGGGCCTGAGAGGCATGAACGGGGCACAAGTAGCACATGAGTGGACAAGGTGCTTGCATTTGGACACAGGGATTTCTGGAAGGAGTTTATGAATACTCTGAGGGGACAGGTGCAATTGTTAATGTAAAGCTCTTGCTTGTTCTAACAAGTCAGACTGGACTGTCATGATCATGGCATCTGTGGCAGCATTTCCCTAAGCTAGGATTCCAGGAAGGGCGGAATGTGAATGGATATGTGAGATGTACAATGGGTGACTTCTATTTTCTAGGCATTCCTGTAGCTTGACCATAGTGAGGTGGAGTGGGGTGGAGGAGTTTTTAACATGAGAAAAGGCAATGACCTTAGTGACCTGAACAGCATAGGTGCTATCAGAAAAGAGATTTAGGGGTTTGTCCTGGCACTCTGCTAAAGTTTTAGGTATAGCAAGAAGTTCTCCCAACTGGGCAGAGCCAGGATTAGGGATGATGTGGGTGATGTCCTTTTTTCCAGGATAATGTATCAGGACACCAAAGTTCTTCTTATTAGTATCCAAAAAGGCAATGGTTGCTTGGGGAACTGGGGAAGAGGAAGGGGTGCTGTACAGCTTAACCTCAAACGGCAATGTGAGAAGGGCCTGAATATTTTGTCTTGGGGTAGGTGATTGTCAGTGGCACCTGGGAAGCCTGACATCATAGTCTGAAAACTTATGGAATCGGCCCAGAGGGCCTGTAGGTTACAGAGGGGAAAGGGGTGCACAATAGCGCTGGGTTCTCTATTGAAGATTTTTCGAGCTTGAGTGTGCAGTTTGACTGCCAAGTTAAAGGCCAGATCAAACTTGCAGAAAACCTGCTGGAGCTCCAAGTATGAGAGATGGACCCAGATAAGTAGCCCAGTCTGCCAAAGGGCACCAAGAAAGCCAGAAGAAGTCAATAGCACTAAAGCCTGTAGGGATTCTAAGGCTCATACCTGTCAAGAGTTGTTGACAAGAGTAACTCAATGATGTTTTGCAATAAGGCAATAACAGGGGGAGTTAAGTTAAGCTTTGCTGAAGGGCAGGTGGGGTCCTCCAAAAGAGAAAACAGCACCCTCAATTCCTCTGAGGGAATGGGCAAGAATGGTTTAAGCCAATTTATGGTGCCACAGAGTTGTTGAAAATGGGCTAGTGTATAGACCAGCTTTGAATTAAAGGCAGAAGCCATAGGGCATATGCTGACCTAAATGATATGCCCCAAAAAGGCATAAGGAGGCACCTCCTGTAACTTATCTAAGGCAATAGACCAGCCAAGGGATGATAGGCAGGAAAGTAAGTCTCTGGTTACCTTGCGGAGAAATTGTGGGTTAGGGTGGGACAACAGAATGTCATCCATATAGTGAATAAATTGTACACTATGAAAGATGTCTGAAGTGGCTCATGAGACAAAAAGCTGACAGATAGTTGGACTATTTTTTATTTCCTGGGGAAGAACTTTCCATTGATATTTGAGGACTGGCTTGTAGAAGTTTGGTTCCCAAAGTGTAAAAGCAAAGTGATCATGATCTTGGGGGGGCCAGTGGGATTGAGAAGAAGCAATCTTTAATACCAAGTATTATGATATAATAAGAAGGAGGAATAGCACCAGGGTGGGGTAAGCCGGCCTGTGTCTAGCCTATTTTTTCCATTTGGTCATTAATGGCACATAAGGCCTGAAGCAATCTAAAATGGCCATTTTTCTTTTTAATAACAAATATTGGGGTACATTTACTAGCGGATGGTTTCCAGCTGTTCCTGGACCAAATTTTTGAGGATACATAACTTAGGTTCTATAATAGGCCATTGCTCCACCCAGATCACATCTGTCAAGAGCCAGGTAAGAGCAATCGGTGTGGGAGACTCCTTAGGGGATGTCCCAGGGAGGGCAGTGGCTCTTAGAATTGGAGGTGCTGGTCAGGGCTCCGATATCTCCCAGAGGGATCAAGGTTATCATGGGCTATGATATCATCATAAAAGGCCTGATTGTCTGTGGTAAGGACCACTCCCATGTCCTCCAGGACATCTGGACCCCAGAAGTTGCAGGGGACATCGGCCACTATGGGAGTGAATGTGCCCTGACTCCCTTCTAAGTCCTTCTAGTGTACTGGGCAGATGACCAACTTTGTGTCCTGGCTGCCACCCACTCCCTTAATGGGTGGGCCAGGATGATATTTCCAATGGAAGAACCAAAGAAACTCGTTCTCCATGATGATGGTAACATTAGCTCCCGTGTCCACTAGGCCCTTCACAGCAATCCCATCCAGGAATAAGATCATTAGGGGAGAGTGGTTAAGAATCTAAAGGGCCCATAAAACCTGTCTCATTCCCCCTCTTACTTGCAGGGTTGAGGGGCGCCCCGAGTGGAGTTTAAAGAAGCCAAGTCCAATTGGGGCCATGACCTACAATCTTTTGCACAATGAAATCCCTTTTTGCATTTGGGGCAGCAGGTCTTGGGAAGAACTCAGTTGTTTGGCAGTCCCTGCAGAGGTGTCCTCTGCAGTTCCAGCAGCCATCTTTTGAATCAGAGGGGGTGGACCTTCCTTGTAATAAGAGAACCTCTAAGGAGGTGGTCAGGGCCTCTATGAGCCCTGTCCTGGGGTCAGGCATGATAGCATTGTGGGTAGGAGTATTTAGGCCTTCTCATGCTGTTTGATGAGCATATCTCAAGTGGTCCCAGACTGTACTCTCCGTTACACCACTCCAGTAACTCGGGCGAGGAAGTTGGTGAAGGACTCCCTTGGCTGCTGAATCAGATTGTGGAAGAATGCCTGTGGGTCATGGGGGGAGCAACATTTAAAGGCCTTGAAGGCCAGATCACTAAATTGTTGGTAGTAAGCATGAAGGCCAATAGTGGACTGGGAAATGGGGTCAATATATTGTCAACATCCTGTGAGCATATCCAGAGTAATATTAAGGCCTATTGAAGGTTGAGACGTGCCTGATTTTGAGCCTGATTATTGTAGGCTGAACAACAGCTCAGGAAGACTGAGGGTTCCGATACTGCCTTTAATAAGTTATACCAATCGTAATGGGTCTGTAACTGAATAGACCACTGGCGGAGAATTTGCTCAAAATATGGGGAATTGAGTTCTGATTCATTGGTGGTAGATAAGTGCAAGGTCTGTGAGAGGGGTGGGCACCCATGGCTGTTGCAAAGAGTTGGGGCCGACATTAACCAGAAAGGCAGACACAGGCCTGCAAAGGGGATAAGTGGTAGATGGGCCATGGGGGGGTATAATGAGCAGGAGGTATGTTGAAGCAGGCAGAACACAGTTCCCTCCAGGGGTGATGGCGTGGTGGTGTCTCTGATTGTTGTGCCTTTGAAAGCGGGGTCTGAGGCAGGGGCAAAGGGGCCCCTTCCTCATCTGGATCGACCTCAATGCTGGTTCCCATATCAAGGTCAGTGGGGGTTGAAGTAATGGCAAGGTCTACACTAGCCTGATCCTGACAATGCTTATTGTGGGCTGAAATGAGTTCTTCAGGGGAGGAGGATTTAAGGCTTGAAATGATGGCTAAAAGGATCAGGACAAATGAGGCAGGGGGAACAACTCCCAACCCTACTTCCCTTTTTCAGGCCAAGAAAAGGACCATCATCCAGAGGCCAGGATCTGACATATTCTCAGGAGAGACAAAAGGGGCCAAGTTAGTGGCCTCATCCCAGAAATTTTCAATATCTTTTTTTTTCACATTCAGCCCCTGAGTTCTAAGGAGCGATTTGAGCACTGTTGTTTGTGGCTCCTTGCACTGTGGTGGTAGGTTGTCCACCATGGGAAGGTCCCTTGAAGGGAAAATCACCATAAAAGTAAAAGGCAAGGGGGCACAAATGAAGCAAACAAGGACCATGAACCACTCAGATGTAAACCGCCCCGACATGAAGAGGCGCATCGGATCAAAATGTCTTGTGCTTAGTGAGGGACTTTGAGGGCCATGACACCATCAGCTGTCTGCTCACACAGTGTCTCCGGGACAGGCAAGAGGATGACCCAAAGCCTGGGATCTGAGTTGAGGGTGGATCAGCCCTTATGTGAACTCACCAGGATGAGCCAAGGAATAAAAGGTGTCGACATGGGCTTTGGGACCATGCAGCAGAGTGTGCCCTCCTGATTTAACAACAAATATGACAAACAGGGTAGAAGGGACAGAGGAGGGGGCCACTCACTCACCCTCAAGCAGCTGAAGTGACAGACAAAACTCAGGGCATACTCACTGAACGAACCAAAGTTGGGGGTGTAGCGAATGCCTGGGGTCAAGAACCCTGTTTGGGTGCCAGCTGTTGCCAGTTCTCTCACGGGTCCGGCCCACAAGGGACTGCACGCAATAAGGGGTCTGACTGAGGTCGGGGTGAGTGGCATGGAGTCAACACACAGACACCGGGAACCGGGTGGAAGCAGGCACTAGGTGAGTTGCTGAAGACTTGTTTATTGCTGGGAAGTGCAGGCCTTATATATCTCTCCACCTGGCCCCAGTGTCCCATAAGCTGATGTGTTGCTCCCTGATAGATCCCTTCTTCCAGGCCGCTCATATCATCAGTCTCTAGGTCCCAGGGCAGATTATATGTTGGCTCTTTTGGGGAAGCACAGGCTGTGCCTTCGAATGCAGCTTGTGCTTAAGTCTGGTACTTCGCCTCCTACAAAGAGGGCAGAGAGTTAACAGAGAGACATCTGAATTAAACAATACCATATATCAAATGGACTTAACAGACATCTACCGAGTATTCCACCCAAGCACCAAAGGGCATACTTTCTACTCAGCAGCTCATGGAATCTTCTCCAAAATTGACCATATACTGGGGAACAAAACAAACCTCAACAAATACAAAAAGATTGAAATAATTCAATGCATTCTATCAGACCACAATGCAATAAAGCTTACAATCAACACCAGAAGAAACCCTAATCACCTCATGAACACATTGAGATTAAACAACACACTCCTGAATGATTAATGGGTCAAAAGAGAACTGAGAAAGAAATAAAAGTATTCCTGGAGTTAAATGAAAAGGACAATACAACACACCAAAACCTCTGGGACACGCTGAAAGCAGTCCTTAGAGGGAAGTTTATGGCTCTAAGCACCTACATCAAAAAATCGGAAAGAACACAAATAACTGACTTAACATTGCAATACAAGACGCTTGAAAAGCAACAACAAATGAAACCCAAACACAGCAGACAAGAAGAAAGAACAAAAATCAGGGCAGAAATTAATGAAATTGAAACAAAGAAAACAATACAAAGAATCAACAGCTCTAAGAGCTGGTTCTTTGAAAAGATAAACAAGATTGACAGACTGTTTGCCCAGTTAACCAAAAGAAAGAAAGAGCACCTCCAAATCAACAAAATCAGAGAAAAAGGGGGAAACATCACAACAGATACCAGAAAGATACAGAAATTTATAGGGAATACTTTAAAACCTATATGCTACTAAATTTGAAAACCTAAAAGAAATGGATGGATATCTAAAGGCATGGGAACCACCAAAACTAAACCAAGAAGAGATTAACAGCTTAAACAGACAAACAGTAATACAAAACCTCCTGACTAAAAAAAGCCCAGGACCAGATGGATTTACAGCAGAAATCTATCAGACATTTAAAGAAGATCTAGATCAAATACTACTTAATTTATTAAAAAAAATAGAAATGTAGGGAGAACTTCCAAATTCTTTCTGTGAAGCCAGGATCACTCTAATACCAAAGCCAGGAAAAGTTACAACCAAAAAAGAAAACTATAGACCCATATCCTTGATGAACATAGATGCAAAAATTCTCAATAAAATACTTGCAAACCACAT
>NW_008360315.1:3198764-3214636 GCF_000622305.1 Nannospalax galili
GAATTTATGTTCAAAGTCCTAGAGGGAACTGGACTGGAGGGAACATACCTCAACATAATTAAAGCCATATATGGCAAAACCACAGCCAACACCATTCTAAATGGAGAGAAACTGTAAGCATTCCCATTGAAATGAGGAACCAGCAAGGCTGCCCACTATCTCCACTTCTCTTTAACATAGTATTTGAAACTCTTACAAGAGCAATAAGACAAGAAAAGGAAATTAAAGGAGTAATAAATGGAAAAGAAGAGATAAAATTATCCCTTTTTGCAGAAGATATGATATTATATCTAAAAGATGCCAAAAATTGCACCTGAAAATGCCTAGAAATTATTAACATGTTCAGTAAAGTGGCAGGTTACAAAATTAACCTATAAATGTCTGTAGCCTTTCTATAAACCAATAACAAGCAATCAGAGAAAGAGCACATGGAAACATTCTCCTTCACAAACCTGCAAAAAAATAAAATATCTCATAATAAACCTGACCGAAGACATTAAAGAGCTCTACAATGAAAATTTTAAATCTTTGAAGAAAGAGATTGAGGAAGACATCGGAAGATGGAAGGACCTCCCATGCTCATGGATTGGAAGAATTAATATTGTGAAAATGACCATCCTACCAAAAGTCATTTATAGATTCACCTCTAGTCAGGCTGACTAGATTTACCAGAAGGGCAAGTAGTGGGGAATGGCTGGGGTGCTGCCAGCACAGCAGATAGTAGCAGGGTCATCAGAATATAAGGGCTCTAGTAGGAGGAGGGATTCTATGGGATGGTGCTATCTGGGAAGTGGGTGTATAGTTGTATGAGATGGTTTGGAATATTCTGTGTGATATACACACACAAACAAAAAAAAATCAACAAATTTTTTAAAAATGTATTATATTTGAGGACTACAATGAAATTTGCAGGTAAATGGATGGAACTAGAAACTGTTATACTAAGTGAAGTAACACAGACTCAATTTGAGGAGGAAGCATGGAAAAATTTATGTCATGTTAATTAGTAGAGGTGATAAACATTGCCATTGAAATCTACTGGATGACTTTATAGACATACACAGGCGCCAAGGATCCAAGTGCAACTGATTATGACTAGTAATAATCAGATACATACAGATTAGAGTTGCAAGCGCCAACATCTCAGGGTTAGTAACAAAAACAATGACACTTTATGCAAGGAACAATATATTCTAAAATGAAATGGAGATCTTTTTTAAAGGTTAAAAACTCATCCAGTTTTACGTCTTACAAGGCTTATACTGAGTTCAATAATGTATAACTATATTAATTCAAACATGAACCTAGAAATTTGCACCCACTTGTGAAATAGGTGTACAGTTACTCTGGAGTGTGTTACTGAATATGTTAAAGCTGTACTGAAAAGCTTCATAGTTATTAAAAATCAAAAGAATTATAATGATTAAAAATTAATAATTCTTCAAAGCATAAAGATTTGCTCCTTAATAATTAGTAGATGTGAGAAACATTGTCATCGAAATCTACCTGATGACTTTATATACATGTTCAGATGCCAAGGAGCTCAGAAAGTAACAGATTGTGACTAGTAATAATCTGATATATAGAGATTAGAAATGCATGTGCAAACATCTTAATGTCAATTGAATTAAAAATGAAGTTTTCTGCATGAAACTCTGCATTTTAATAATGAAATAGATATCTTTTTTAAAGGTTAAAACCTCATTTAATTTTATGTCTTATATGGTTTATACTGAGTACAATATTGTATACCTGTAATAATTCAACTGTAAACCTAAAAATGTACAGCCAATTTTGTAAGAGATGCATCCTAACTCAGAATATTTTTATTGACTATGTCAATGCCGATGTAATGAAATGCTTCTTCTAAGTATGTGGTTATAAAATAAATAATGAAAAATAAACAAACAAAACAAAAGTTAACTAAATTTACCAGAGGGTAAATTTCATCAATGATCTTGAACCAAAATTTTAGGAAAACTTGTCATCAAGTTTATCAGAAAGTTATTTTTATAATCATTATTTTGCATTTTTTATTTGTAAATCAAATTTTCATATTTTAGTATGTTTTCTATTTCAAAACAATGCTCACATTTTTTTTCCTAGTTACCAAAATTTTGAATTTTATTCTTGAACTGAAACATACGAACTAAAAGGGTTTTACTCTATAAAGCCTACATGCACTACTTATTAATAAAATTTAGAACTAATAAGGTGTAATAGTTTGCTGTCAGGTATAAGAAAGAGATCACAGGGGGCTGGAGAGATGGCTTAAGGGTAAAAGCATTGATTGCTCTTGCAGAGGACCAGGGTTTGATTTCCAGCACCCACATGGCAGCTAGCTATCATGCTATCATCCGTAACTCCAGTTCCTGGGAATCCAATACCCTCTTCTGACTTCTGCAGGCATTGCAGGACAAGGATGCAGGCAATACACCCATACATAGAAAACAGAACTAATAAATAAAACATATAAAATAGAATGTAGTAAGGAATATTTGTGATTGTTTTGTTTAAATGGCTGGAAAGTTAGAATGTTCTTCTACAATATGAAGACTATAAAAGGAACATGATTTTATGTTAGCATGCCTTAATTAAGTAGATTTTTAATTTCACTGTGACATTTCCAAACATATATTTATTACGCAGTGAACATACCCAATGTCCCTTTAACCAAGAGAAGTTTATGTGGGGAAATATTCAAGAACACAGCTTTGAATATATAATCTCAAATATGCCTTATGTATAAGGATGTCAGGTAGAGTTTCCAGAGCAGTACAGAGGCTCAGCAGAACACATAAACTTGAGATGCAGCCGATGATTTAAAGGACTAGAATATGAAATTTAATGAGATATTTAAGGAATAGGAAGCCCAGAGTTAAATATAAGAATCTAAAGATTAGGAAGGGGTAAATATGACAGTCCCCACCTCAAGTGCTTTTGGTAAATTTGAATGTACCATTATAAACAGAAAATAAATAGAAATGACAAGCAGTTCTAAACTGGACATCTAGTATAGAACTGGAGAAATGGGCTGCAGGCTCCAACATTAGCCAAAAAACGATTGGCAGCTGATTACTGCTGGTTGAAGGAGTGTTGATCTTCTTTAAAGGAGTGACTCTAGATGGTTGACTAGACTCTGGTGAATGAACATGCACTGAGGGACAGCTGGGCCCACAAAACATGATTCAATAGGCCTTAGCATATATTTCAGAAAACATGAAATCTGGTGGGGGGGTACAGGGTGCAAGTAAGGGAGGTGGTAAAAAGATGATTAAAAGGTTTTGTATGAAATGCACAAAAATTTCTTAAAATATATACACTGAAAAAATTAAGAATATGACTAAAATAAAGAAGAGAGAGAATGAAATTGATCACCCAGAAGGGCTAGAGGAAGGCAGGGAGACTGATGACATCTTACACCAAGAGAATGTGAAAGCATTATTTCTTACTCCTAACACAAGAAGTAAGAAGGGCGGAGGATGGAAGACCTCCCAAGCTGACCTAAAATGAGTTGAGACAGGAAGTATCCTGGCTATGGATTTTGACTTTGATATTGGTGGGGCTGTTCTGCATCATCCATCAACGCCCTAAGTTTTGAAAGTCTCATTGGCACCATACACAGCAGTACCTGAGCTTTCCTTCTAGCTTGCCAAGATCTGGGAAGAAAAGAGTTTGAATTAATATCCAACAATAAATGTCCACATAGCAAGCCAATGTTTATAACACAGGGTGTGGGCAAAAATCTAATGAGAATGGCTTCAGAACAAAAGAAATGGGAAATAAGTGTGGAAAACTCCAAATTTTCTATGTCAGAGAGAAGAAAATAAGCAAATTGGAAATATTAAAGTGAAATTTTAGAAATATTGAATAAATAGTAATAAATTAATCAGAATCATTAGACCATACCCACTTGATATAGGACATAGAGAAAGAGTTGAGTTGGAAGAAAAGAATAAGACTTAAGATCCAAACCAGAGTACATGATGTTACCCAGTGTCCATGCCCAATGTCCCTTCTACCAAGAGAAGCTTGTGTGGGGAAATAAGAACACAGCTTTGAATATATATTCATATATCATATGTAATATATATCTCAAAGATGTCTTGTGTATGGTGGTGTCAGGTAGAGCAGTACAGAGGCTCAGAAGAACACATAAACTTGAGAAGCAGCAGCTGATTTAAAGGACTAGAATACGAAATTTAATGAAATATTTAAGGAGCAGGTGGGTGAGCAGGGGCTGGTCTCTTCAGATTTCTCAACAAAATAGGAAATGATGTCATTATATGAAGAATGAAATACAGAAAATTGTCGGCATTTTGAAGTTAGTAAGGAAAGTGAACCAAGATCATTTTGCTTCAGCTGCAGCTACGTTGAACTTCACCTAGTCACTGTAAACCATTGTTTGATAAGTTTAAAATACTGTGGTACAAGTATTTCTTAACTCCATGCTATATTCTATGACCAGCTGAATAGCCTTGCCTTATAGAGTACATTCAAAAATGAAATGTCATGAGACAGAAGCACCCTTTTACAGAGAAAAGAGTATAGAGTTATTTTCTCTTATAAATATAAAGGAAACCTAGATGATTTTACATAAATTTCTATATATATTTGTGAATGCTGAGCCCATGCAGAAAAATGCACGATGTATTTAAAATTCTATGCTTTGGGGTCATTGTCAGCTTATTCTTTCTTTAGAGGTAGTGTATTCCTCAATTTGGTATATTAATGTACTAGTTAGTTAACCTGAAGACATGAATGATTCTTTACATGGAACATCTTCAGTTTTATGGTTGTATTATAATTTTTCTTTTTCTCTTTTTGGCCTTCTATATGCATGATCGTTAGCCCTTGAGAGCTGTGTTTTTCATGTTGAACACAATCTAAATGCATACATATATGTAATGTACACATATATTAAATGTGCTTTACAATCCTGAGAGAGAGAAAGAGAAGAGAGAGGAGAGAGAGAGAGAGAGAGAGAGAGAGATTTGCCCATGTGTAAATGGTAAATGCTATAAGAATCTGGAATAGTAGATACCAAGAATTCATAACTTTGTAATATGAAATCACTGTGGCGTCAGGGATAAATATTCAGTACCTGCTATTACCTGATAAAGTCATGCATATGTATCACTCCATTTTATGTAATAATTACTGAATCTAGCATTAACATCTGCTTTTACCAGATAAACAGCATTTATTATTTTGAAAAAGGCATTAAATAATCCATGGCCTTGTAAGAAAGAAGGCAATAAAAGGATCATAAGAGAGGGAAAACGAGTGTGAAATTTCATTATGAATTTGATATAAAGTGGAAATTGTTTTATAGGTTTTAAAAAGTATAAGTTACATGTTTAAAAAATATATACTCCAAGAATAAAGTTAAAATAAGGCTCAAATGAAAGATGTCTGAAGTACTTCTGAATTTTCCCCTTAGAACTTGAATTTCAAAGTGACTTTCATCATATTTCAAAATACTTCTGTATTTTCTCTCTATACTTACCAACAAATAATGTAATGTCCTTTGCTATTTTTGTGCAACTGCCTACAATCTAGAAGCAAGTGATAAGGTGAGAAATGTATTTTAGTAATGAAAAAGATAAGATGGGAATGTAAGCAGTTGTTCAAAGATATGGTTGTAATAAATCCACCTTCATATCTACTGAGTTCCTGTGCTTAGAAAGATCAGCTTCAAGTTGACTCTTTAAGCTGTCCGTATCATAAGTACCATGTTATTTCTCCTTGATATTCTTCAAGAGCTCAGACTTACTTTAGACATCATTTTCTTAAAATATTTTGATTGAAAAGAATGACTTCTTGCTGCCAGACCTTACTAACATTCAAAAATCAATGCCTGGTTTTAATAGCCTTTCAGTGCTCCTCGGTGCTATTAGGTAAGGTAGAAAGTAAAGCACAGAATTAAAGAAAAATATGGATGAGTCTTAATCCTGAGCTAGAGATGAGGATTCTAATCTTTACATGGATCAATAAATAAAGTGGTATAATAGATATTGTGTATAATAGAAAATATCTACATACTAGAAATAAAGTTCAAAGTAGAAAGAAATTTGAAACATATAAAGGAATGAAAGAAGAAAAATTTCTCAAAAAAAATCTGGAATAAAGTATAATAGAACTTTAATCTTTCCATTAATCAAAGGCATAACATTTAAATAAAAAAGAACAGTGAATTTTACCTACTTATTTAGCAACAGTTTTAAATGTGGAAATTAAAATCACATTGTTCATATGGGATCCAATCCATCATACATTATTAATGGAAGTTTGTACTGTCAGAACGATTATTTATTAGCATATCTTAGAATATTGCCATCCTTTAGCCTAATGGTTACATTGTTAAATTTCATTAGTGAAAAATCAAATATATATAGTTATTTCACACCATGGTAAAAAATTAAATCTGTGTACATGTTCACTCTCCTTTCTCTAAATTCTTTCTTCTGCATTATTTCTATACCTTTTCCTTTCTATGTACATGTGTGCATGAAATCTGCCTTTGTCTGTACTTTTTGTATAAAGTAACACATATATAGACATTACATCATAATAGATGTAGGCAGTAAAATTAGCATTATAAGGATTTGTGAATGCTAGATGCCACATTTCAGGAGAGTAACACTGACCATTGGGCTGTGGCATTCTATTAACTGCAAATTTATTGGGAATACAGACTTATCTCAAGCATTACAAAGCTTTGAACTGGCTGTGAACTTTTACTAACAGCTCTAGGACATGTGGCTAGCGTGGCTTCCAGTGTTGCTGTCCCATTTTAACAGGCAAGGTTGGAATAACACTGGGCCTTGTGGGTTTTTCAAGGGTCAGATCCCTACTTTACAGCTATGGGATCACATGGAAAGTGGTTCTGCCACTCAGCTCTCTAACTGGAATATCTTCTTCATTTAGCTTTTGCTGCTTTTTGTAGAGAAATTTCAAATTCGAAAGTAGTCCATGAGTTAAACTTCTTTCACAGATCCAAGCCTCAAGTAAGTTGGACAACTTAACCATTGCTTTTCAGTCACCTTTCATTGAATTTGTGAACTTTGCATCCAAGCCCATATTTTCAGGATCCTTTTTTATCTATATGTATTAGACATGCAAGGCTAATTGCTGTCATACTGAAGAAGACACAGAAGGATGGTTTTATTGATGCATAGTAAAATAAAGGCTATGATTAATACCTGAACATCTCCCAATAATAATGTCATGTTTGATATCATGTACTTATCTAACTAGTATTTTATGGGAATTATGCATTTTTTACATCAAGGTCAAAAAATAGTTATGAGCATATAGAAGAGTTCAGATAAGTTGCAGTGACCAACATCTACCTTGAGGTAATTAACAGCTGTCTAATTGGGTCTAAGGCCCGCTCAATGGAACGATTATGCGGTGCTGTAAACATAGCCAAATACCCATGGTTGGAGATCTCATAGATCCCAGAGAAAAAGCTACTCTTTTACATCCTTAGACCAATACAACCTCTACACCTAAGGCTCAGGTAACCCAGTGAAACAGAAAGCATATTAATGCACTTTTCAAATCTCACCAGTGAAGGTTCCTCATGCAACATATGGTGATTAACACAGAAAGCCACAACTGGCCAAAGTATGGAGACTGAGACACTGAAGAGTTTTTCCCTAAATAGAACACCTGTTTCAAACCTTTGCCATCCAAAGCTCAGAGACGATTGCAGAAGAGTGGCCACAAGCATTCTAAGAGCCAGAAGTGGTCAATGACCACAAGGAAAAACTAGAGTTTTCCAGACAGTTGGGAAGTTACTCTTATGAATTTGCAGCAATGGTAACAGCATGCACAAGACCCACACAAACTCAAGCCAGACAAAATTCCAGTATAGAAGTGGTGAAGTGTGAAAGAAGACCCAACCTTAGCTGAGCCACTAAGTATTGGGAGAACGAGAGTTGGTTTCCATTAAGAATATGATGCTACATATGTTAACCAGGATCCAGTGAATGGACTCAAACTGAAGGACAGTTCTGGGCACAAACTTAGCCTGACAGATCTTAGCATATATGAGTATATGAAATCCATGGGGGGTGGGGGCTATAAGAGGGGGCAGTTATGGGAGAAGGTATAATATAATAAAAATACATTGCATAAAATTCCTCAAAATTCAACAACAACAAAAAAATAATGATTAAAAGAAAAAGAAAATGAGCGGGGGATTCTTGGTGCATGCCTTTAAATACAGCACTGAAATTCCAGCTGACTACTAACTTTGTGAAGAGTGGTTGTAACACTTCATTAAACAAAGGCTTGGTCTGACTTTACTGCTTTTGGGAATCTTATAAGAAGATAATTGAGGAGAGATAGAATGCAGTGATATAAAGCAGGGAGACAAATAATGTATAGGAAGGGTTAAATAGGAGGGTAATTGTAGGCAGGGTAGAAGAGGGAGGACAGGAAAAAGTTATATGAAAATATGAAAACCTATTGTTGTAGAAGCATATATATATATATATATATACACACACACATACATGTAAAGAATTTAAATTTGGAGTTACTCTATAGCATGGGGACAATACCTTCACCAGACACCACAGGCTGACAAATGAAAAGATTAATGCCACAAATGGGCTCCTTCTTTTGGAGTGTTTGACCAGGGAGGTTCCATAGAACTCAAACAATACTGGCTATTACTGTTGCTCTTGGTTACCCTCCAGAACTTGATGGTCAGTCCTAATTGCTGAAGACATTGCATATGTGGGTCATAGAACAAACGTGGAAAATCAAGTTGGTATTAGCCTTGAAGCTTCATTTCTGCTGGATAGCCCTGAGTGTTCTTATAGCAGATCCTGATTCAATTTCCAGCACACACAGTAGCTAACAACCGTTCATAACTCCAGGTCCAAGAGATGCTAAGCTTTCTTCTGACCTCTGTGAGCATTGCATGTCATGGGCACACTTACACACATACAGGCAATATACACACAAAATAAAAATAATAAAAAAATAAATATTTAAATCGTTCATTATTTCAGATCATGAATGTTAAGAGGTACACTTTGTAATAAAAAATATTTCAAAGAAGGGACCAGAAGCTGGAGGTGCAGACCAGTTGGTAAGGTATACCTAGTGTGTAAAAAACAGTGGGTTTAGTCACCAGCATGTCATATATTGAATATGTTGGTACAAGCCTGTAATCTCATCCTTCAAAAGGTGGAGGCAGGAGAATCAAGAGTTCATTGTTAGCCTTTAACGCATATATGATACCTTATCTCATTTTTTATCTGTTCACAAACAGGTATATTGATGCACACACACGCACACACACACACACACACACACACACACACATATATATATATATATATATGTGTGTGTGTGTGTGCGTGTATAATTTGGAAATTATGTCAGCGTGTGTTTAAGGTTGGATTGAAGTTGACTGCCTAATTCTCTCTGCTTTGTCTGAGCAAAACTCAAGGTTGTATAATAGCAGACATGAAGAACAAGTAAGCTCTCTTAAATATTCTACTCCAAAGCCTTTATATTCATATAGTAGAAAACAATTCCAAGATTATTAAGCCATCCACATTCCTTTCCAAAGGATTCTGA
Source organism: Nannospalax galili (assembly GCF_000622305.1). NCBI lineage: Eukaryota > Metazoa > Chordata > Mammalia > Rodentia > Spalacidae > Nannospalax > Nannospalax galili. The sequence continues at coordinate 3,208,368 of NW_008360315.1, forward strand.
AATAGATTTTTTAAAATGGCTGTAGTAGGGTGTTTAGTTCTTTTTAGATAAACAAATGTCTATAGAAAGAATTAAGACAACAGTGATGAATAGTGTAAACATATGGTTACTCAGCCACTGAAGAGACAAGTCTGCAGAAGTGATAATGTGTTAATTATTTAAGACTGCTCTAAGTGGACTTGACAGGCAATTACTAATGACATTCTTGTGGCTATGGCTCCATGGGGATATGGATAATCTGATGCAAGTCATTTGTCTAAAATCATCCGGTTAAGGATCGTTGTCCTCTGACCAAGTAGGAACATAATATTAATTAAAAACTAAAGGGATGAATATGTCTCTGTATTAGCAAAGCAATACACTGGACAGACCTTCCAAATGCACCTCATTGGTTCAACCTCATCTTGCCTTGTCTTAATGAGAAATCAGCCCACAGGAGGGAAAAATGTCAAATTTGTAAAGCAAAATTTTGTGCACTTATGATACCATGGAGGAAAACATATCTTCATTTACAACAGTGGTTCTTACCCTCTTTGTGAAAGATGGCAGACTTGTTACTGAATATGATAAAATATATGGCAACATTCCCTGATGACTGTAGGGATGTGCACATACACATAAACACACACATTCAGAGTTTTACAAACAACAAAAGCAACAACATCTTGGGCCTCATCCACACTCTGAAGCTCAAAAAGGATCACAGGTTTAAAATTGATACTTAAAAACTGAATTCTGGAAACTATTAAAAGTTCTTATTATTACTGTAATGGTTTTGAACTGTTCTTACAATTTCAAATGGGAATAAGCTTTAAGTCAAACACATTTTTTAAAAATGTTTTGCATGGAACATTTAGAAACAAAAAGTAGATTTAGCACTATAACGACAGGATATGTGTTAGTTTGGTGATGGGGAACAACAACTAATATTTAAAGCTTTAAAATGTAGAGGAGAATAATTTCAAGAAAATTTTCCTTGAAATGGAATGAGAATGAATGTGAAGAGCTTGCTAAGTTATTTATAAGTATAATAAAGAAAACATATATAGGAATAATTTAAATAGTCTATAGTAATGTGAGCACATTAAATTTTAATGTTTATATACATAAGTGACATTTCTTGATTAATTTAATATTTCACTAACTCATCAAGGAAATTTACAAGTGAAGGAAAAATTATTAAAACCAAGAAGAAACAATATGACATTATGTCTTTGTAGGTATGCATATAGTGATTCCTACAAAAACATCTTAGCAATTAATTATTTTAATCCAAAGGTTTTCAAATTTAAAAATATTGGAAGTTTCTTTATTTTCTTAGTTAATAGCTCTTTACAGCATCTGTGTTTGTCCTGTTAATATTCTAGAAAATAGGATTGCAACAGAATAAATTAAGACAGGCCTGTTTCTCTTCCTGAAACATGCTGAGTTTCCAACTTGGAGGAGGAAGTGGAGTTCTCTTAGGGTCCCTTGCTCCTGGTGCTACTAGACAAACCATATAATATATCTATATCTGAATTTTTCATAGTTTATATCCTGGGTAGGGGAAGTAGAGTAACTTACAAAGGTGAACACCTTGTGCCCTGTTCCGCTCTGTGGCTCAGTGGCCTGCCATTCCAGATTTCTTCTGCGCCCCTCCTACAGTCTCTGTTAGCTTTTGTCCATGCTTCATGGACCTGAGGTCTTGCCCCAGGTCAGTAAATGCCCACTCACACGTCCAGGTGGGCAAGACACTGGGTCTATTTTTTTTTCTATGCCACTGCTGCCAAGATAGCACCAACCTCCTCCCTCTGTGGCTAACTCTCCACAGCCAATTCTCTGCAGCAGGCCATGCCCCTTGGAGGAACAAGTACATCTCAGAACGCACTCCACCCCTTCCTTTGGCATTTACAATCTTTCTGCCAATCTTCGGCTAAGGTCCCTGGGCCTTGGAGGGGGTGACAGAGATGTAGGGCTATCTCTCTTGTATCATGGTGAGATAGTGATTTCTTGGGCCTCCCCATTATTCATCTGTAAGCTGTGGCCATTGATCTATCTCAGTGGTGTTTCTTCTACTATAAAGACAAATGGAAGGAAGTAGACATATCTAAACAAACATGAATGTAAATACAAATGCCTAGAAGATATCCCAGTAGGTGTACTATATTCATTGACCAGTACACTTGTAATGGCTTCCCCGCTAGTGTATGGGGCCTTTCTTGACACAGGGGATTTTCTTGGTTAAAGCACCACATGTGTGTTCCACCTTAGGAGAGGGCATTATTCAATTAGAAATGTGTCAGTTGTACGTATGTTAGTTGAGCCATTATTGCACTTGCAGGCATTGCTTGGCATGTCCATAGTATGTAGCATGTGGGGTCTGTTGTTGATTAGAATCATAGGGGATCCTTTCTTCCCCAATCACACGCATAGTGCCTTCTGGTACTATGAACATCATCCATCCAGTGGCACGAAGTTTTTGGCTTAGTCTCAGTTCCATCTTTTATTTTCCTCTTGCACTCACATCATGCAGTGTCTTCAGCAATATGGCCTTACTTACCTTTCTAGTGTACAACTGACATTAGTGGCAATAGCCTTGGTGAATTTGAGGACCTCTAGGATCTCTCTCTGACCAACAGCTCATAGGGGGGAAACCCATAGAACACTAGATTTTCTTAACAGTTGTATAGGTTGGGAGCCTCTGTTTTTAATCTTACCCAACCATAAAACTCCCAAGAAACTTACACTTATACCTGGCCTTTGTTTCTCCAGGTATCTTTCAAATGGGTTTCATATCTGTAAAATACTCAAAGAGAGGTTAACATCATATATTAAATCAATCATAGACAAGGTCTAACACAGCATGTAAAGGTTTTAACCATTCATATTAACTGTTTTCTCCATAGATTTTCTTAGGTACCATAGCATGGATAGGAGGCATTAATTTGGTTAGTTCTTTAATATCATTAGTTATCCACTGGGAGTCATTGCACATTCTGGGTATCTTACATGGAGTCTTTTTGTATTCTTTCACCTTTGATCCGCTTACAGGTGTGGCTCCAGTTGCCTGATCCTGCACCTGGTTTAAGAGTCGGGCTCTCTCTTGTTCCCAATGCACCTGTTGGTTTCCTGATTCAGGTAGGCCCTGGTCTGCCCCCTGACTGTAGCCATATCTGTCATCTCTCCATTGACCATATCTGGCTGCTGGGGGAGACCTTGGTGGGAAAAACTGCCTCCACACCTAGTATAACCTTTATCAGGAGAGAAATGCACTTTATTCAACCTTTGGGGATCCTTAACCACCCCTGGGGCAGTTTTCATCCTCTGAATGCCTTTTGTAAACTGATGTTCTGATTTTAAAGCCTTCCAGAAACTCCTTACTCCAGAATTTGGTTTTCTATCAATTTTTTCTTTGGGAAGTTGGGCTCGACATACATCTTGCCACATTTGTTTTCGAGTAACCCAAATGGACCATTTCTTCTGTTTGGTCTTTTTTATATCTCTTGTAGGGTGTTCTGTTATTCTACAGACATGTTTTACACATTGGTCAGAGTCACTTAGACCTGCTAAAGCCTCTCTCACTTTCCAAAGATCCTGTCCCATTAAAGGGCTTAGCAATACCATTAAAGCTCTATACCATTCTCAAGGTCCCAGTTGAATTAAGATTTCCTTTATATCACTGGTGAAGAGTCTTATCTGGCCCAGCGAACTGGGCATGATATATTGCTTTTCTCATACCTAGTTGTCTCAGTAATGCCTATACCTCCTTTATAGTCCTCCGGCCTGTGTTAATTATGGGAGTTTCCCTTGGTGATGACCATGTATCTCTAATGCCATCAACCAGCCATCTGATTAAGGGCTGCTCCCTGCTGCATTGGCCTAGGTTGAACAGCCTATATTGCAAGGAAGGATGGGAGGGTATATAACTCAGCTGTGAAGCTTCTGAAGGACTTTGACTGACATTTGCTCCCATGTCCCATGTTCTCATGAGCCATGAGGTAAGGTGCTCTTTGAGTGCTTGCTTATAAGTTTTCCCTAGTTTTAACAGTTCCAGTGTGGAGTATTTCCTAGCTACAGTACTGTTAGATTTTTTTCCTTTTTGTATCAAAAGTTCAATCTGAGGGACAGCTTTAGCTACTCTTCTTTTTAGGTCATTTCCTTTTCATTATTATCTGTCTTTTTTCTGGAGTCCTTGGAACTTACACAAGTTAAAATGTCGCTTTTTTTTTTTATGGATCTGCCAATACCTCCCTAACCTTTTCAGCTTCCCCTGCCTTGGGGAAATCTTTTAAATCTATTATTCAAAGTGGCCACGTCCCCTCTCTGGGTTCTCTGCTTCTGTCCCAGGCCTGTAAAAGTTTTTCTAGCCTTTCTATAATCTTTAACAAATCTTTATATACCCACAACTGAGCTATTTCCCCACATTTACAACCCAGTTGTGGCCCATGCTTCTGCATGACCAGCTCCCATTTAGTTACATATTTTATAATCCATTGTAAAATCCATATCAGTGCTACTCTTAGCTCCATAGCTTTTTCCAAACTCCTGCCTTTTGTCATTCCTAGCACCACCAACCTGCTGACTGTGCCAATTTGTCACCCAAGTTCTCTTAAGGTCCCTTGCTTCTGGTGCTATTAGACAAACCATATACCATATATTTATCTAAATTTTTCATAGTTTATATCCTGGGTGGGGAAAATAGAGTAACTTACAAAGGCAAACATCTGGTGCCCCACAAAAGATGAACACCCGGTGCCCTGTTCCACTCTGTGGCTCAGCAGCCCACCTTTCCACCTTGTCCTGCCCATAGTCTCTGTTAGCTTTTGTCCATGCTTCATGGGCTTTAATTTCAATGCCTCCTCTGGCATCCACACAGGTGAGACACTGAGGCCATGTTTTTCTGCATTGCTGTTGCCAAGATGGCACCAATGCTCCTCCCTCTGTGGCTAACACTGCACAGCTCTCTCTTCATAGCTAGCTCTCCACAGCCAATACTCTGGAGCAGGCCCTGCCCCTCAGATGAACAAGTACCCCTTGGGACATACCTACTCATCCATCTATTCATTCATCTACCCATTCATACATCTACCTACTCATCCTTCCACCCATCTGCCCACTCATCTCCATTATCAATCTATCCACTTAGCCACTCTTCCACCCATCCATCTGTACATAATTTATAGATTCATAAAAATGTGTCCATTCATGAAAAGGAAACATGAAAATGTTGTTTATGCCACTTAAATCCTTATAAGCTACCAAATTTGAAAATCTAAAAGAAATCGATGGATATCTAAAATCATAGAAACCACCAAAGTTAAACCAAGAAGAGATCAATAGTTTAAACAGACTCATAACATATGAGGGAACTGAAACAGTAATACAAAGCTTCCCAACCAAAAAAAGAATCCCAGACCCAGAGGGATTTACAGCAAAATACTACCAGACATTTAAAGAAGACCTCCAATCAATGCTTCTTAAATTATTCAAAAAGATAGAAACAGAGGGAGAACTCCTAAATTCCTTCTATGAAGCCAGTATCACTCTAATACCCAAACTGGGTAAAGACACAACCAAAAAAGAAAACTATAGAACCATATCCTTAATGAACATAAATGTAAAAATTCTCAACAAAATACTTGCAAACCATATAAAGACACACATCAAAAAGATCATTCAGCATGATCAAGTAGGCTTTATTCCAAAGACGCAGGGATTGTTCAACATACAGAAGTCAAAAAAAGTCATTACTCATACAAATAGTCTCAAAGACAAAAAACACATTGTCATCACAATGGATGCAGAAAAGGCTTTTGACAAAATTCAGAATGCATTTATGTTCAAAGTCCTAGAGGGAATTGGGTTAGGGGGAGCATACCTCAACATAATTAAAGCTATATACCACAAACCCACACCAATATCATTCTAAATGGAGAAAAACTGGAAGCATTCCCATTAAAATCAGGAACCAGACGAGGATGTCCACTATCTCCACTCCTTTTCAACATAGTGCTTGAAACTCTTGTTAGAGTAATAAGACAGGAGAAAGAAATTAAATAGTACTAATTGGAAAAGAAGAGGTTAAATTATCCCCCTTTGTAGATGATATGATATTGATGATATGATCCTACACCTAAGAGATCCCAAAAGTTCCACCAGAAAACTCCCTGAACTGATCAACACTTTCAGTAGAGTGTCAGGTTATAAAATCAATCTGCAAAAATCAGTAGCCTTTCTATATACCAATAACAAGCAATTGGAGAAAGAATGCAGGGACATGCTCCCATTCA
>NW_008360315.1:3214695-3235941 GCF_000622305.1 Nannospalax galili
TGTGCTAAGATTTTAAAAAAAATTCTTGGAATAAATCTGACCAAAGACACCAAAGATCTCTACAATGAAATTTTTAAATCATCAAAGAAAGAGATTGAGGAAGACATTAGGAGATGGAAGGACCTCCCATGCTCATGGATTGGAAGAATTAATATTGTGAAAATGACCATCCTACCAAAAGTCATATATAGATTCAATGCAATCAATCAAAATCCCCATGACATACTTCACAGAATTAGAAAAAAAAATACTTAAATTCATATGGAACCACAAAAGAATCCAGATAGCCAAAGCACCTCTGATCACAAAGAGCAATCCTGGAGGGTTTACAATACCACATTTCAAATATACTACAAAGCTTTAGTAAAAACAAACAAACAAACAAACAGAATGGTACAGGTATAAAAATAGACACCTAGGAGAATGGAACATCATTGAAGATCCAAAAGTGAGAACACACAGTTTCAGCCACCTGATATTTGACAGAGATGCCAAAAACACACAATGGAGGAAAGACAGCATCTTCAACAAATAGTGTTGGCAAAACTGGATCTCCACCTGTAGAAGAATGAAACTATATCCTTATCTTTCACCTTGCACAAAAGTCAACTCCAAATGAATCAAAGACCTCAAGGTGAAATGGGAAACACTGAAACTATTAGAAGAAAAAACTGGCATTAACTTACAAGATATAGATGTAGGAAAGGATTTTCTAAATTGGACAGCAGTTACTCAGGAATTACGGTCAGTAATCAACAAGTGGGACCTCATTAAACTAAAAAGCTTCATACAGCAATAGAAACAATAAAAAAAGTCAAGAGAAAGCCCACAGAACAGGGAAAAATTTCCACCAGTGACAAATCTGACAGGCGTTTAACATCCAGAATATATAAACTCAAAAAACAAAGAATCGAGAAACCAAATGACCCAATTAAAAGATGAGCTAAAGATCTAAAGAGAGTTCTCAAAGGAAGAAATAAAGGTGTCTAAGAAACATCTCAAAAAGTGTTCAACATAGTTAGTAATTAGGGAAATGCAAATTAAAGCCACCCTAAGGTGTCACCTTACCCCAATCAGCCTGGCTAGGATCAAGAGAATTAATGATATCAAATGCTAGGGAGGGTGTTCAGACAGGGGAATGCTCATTCACTATTGGTGGCATTGCAAACTCGTGCAACCTCTGTTGAAAACAGTGTGGAGAACTCTTTAAGAACTAAAGATGAACCTACCGTATGACCCAGTTATACCACTCCTTGGCATGTAGACAAAGGACTCATCTTATTCTAGAGGCAACCATGTTTGTTGCTGCTCTTTTCACAAGAGTTCAGAGATGGAAGCAACCTAAGTGTCCCTCAACTGATGAGTGGTTAACAAAAATGTGGTATATTTACACAATGGAGTTCTATTCAGCAGTAAAGAAAGATGAAACAATGAAATTTGGAAAGGATGAATCTAGAAACTGTTATATGAAGTGAAGTAACACAGATTCAGAAAAAGAAATGATATATGTTCTCCCTCATATGTGGCTCCAAGCACCAAATCTTTTTAAATCCAGGTCCTTTTAATAAGAAGATGCTATACAGCAGTCTCTTCTTCACGAAATAACTACCATTATCACAACTTCAGCTGAGCCTGGTAGCTAAACATCGTCACAGTTGAGCTTGTTGACAGTTGTCCTCATTTATTAAAGGAGGACCAAGCTGAGTCATTGGACCTCACCGCATTATCCAGCCACTCTTCCCAGCCAACTGCATGTAATTTGACCATAATCACATTTGTCCTCCTGGATTTGGAGAGGGCTAAATTATACAATTTGGGGAAGACTAGGAAGAGAAGTCATCACCCACAGTAGATAAAGGCTTTCCAGTGTGCATACCCTCAGGTCATACATACAGCTCAGCAACCCCTCAGTTATCTCTGTAAGTAATCTCAATAAATTCATTGATTCCCAAGTAAAATTATTGGCTTGACACTAGAACCTTGAAAAGGAATAAGCATTGCTTAGCATCCTCAGGAAAAGAAGTCTCACAACATATGGAAAATATATTTGTTAATGTTATTATGTCTCATAATTATTTTAAAAAAGAAAATGAGATTACAAAAAAAGTTAAAATGATATGGGAATGGAGATATTTTCCAAAATAGAAAAAAATTAGAAAGCCTAAGCAAGTGATGAAGATATGTTTAGGTTTGTTATAATATATAAAGGATGAGATAAATATAATATACACATAATCTTAAAATGTCTATGGTCATAGCTTAGTCAACTACTTTAAGGAAAAAAATATTTATTTAGTCAAAGTTTATCTGAGAAAATTTGGGTTTTTACCCAAGCCTTATCTACATAGCACATGATAATTAAAGTACCAGACTGGTGCAACTAACCTTATTGGATGTTTAACAGCCATAGTTTGAGGCCTATACTAATGTGGTCAGAGAGACTTAAAAGATAGTTTTGCCTCTTGCCCTCCAAGGTTGACTAAGTTCCAGGGGACTATGGAATATCTCTAAAATGTCCTGAAACTGTGCTGAGTCACCTGTCCCCTTGTTTGGGGATGACATGGAGACCCCCACAAGATGGACTTGAACTAGTGTCCAGTCTACAAAGAGAAGGGTCGACTCAAAGGAAACATGTCATTCATGCTTCCAAGTGAAGCCAGACATGGTTGAGCAGGACCTTTGACTTATCTTCACATAGATAGAACTAGTTTAAAGAAAGGAGCCAGGATCTCCTCCTAAGCCCATGTGACTGCTGAGGAGCAGATCCTCAAATGGCTTTAAGTATAAAAATAAATTAATTTATTTGGGCCAACTGGTCTTAAACACCCAAAAGGAGAGTACAGTCAGAGTAAAGTCATCAGTATGTATCTCTAAGAGTTCAAGGGATTACATTTCCCAGACATTAGGCTTTAGTATATATAAAAAATTATTTAGACAATTATTTCTCATTGATGATTTTATTCCTAATCAGAAAGTGCTGCTCAGATGTAAGACTTCAAATCTTGGTCTCCGATACTGTAGTGCGCTCACCTGTAGCTAAGGGAGACAACCGGCTATTGTTCTAAAATGATGGATGAATATGTTTTCTCCCCCCATCTAGAAGCCTTTGAGAGGGAACTGACACTGATTCTCACCACTCCAACAACTAGCAAAATAGCTAAAGCAAATCCTGAATCCATCACTCTAGAGTTCACCCTTGGAAGACAAAAGAAAAATGAGGAGGAACCCAATAGAGGGATGCTTTCTGCATTTCTTGTCTAGAAATTCCAATGGACTCTCATATGAACATTTGAAAATTGCCATGTTCTGACTCTTTTCTAGTTCCCTGTCTAGAACTTGTAATGCTAATTACTCTTGTCTTTACTTCTCCTTCACATCTCCTATTCATGATTCAAAGACTTTCTTTTCCTCCTTGAGATAAGAATTATGCAATTTGGTAGTCTTTTAGATAGATCCACTGAGGGAGTACTCCAATTGCCTCACCCTGAGTCCCTGTTCAGCATGGAAGAAGACAGAGAGGTCTGCATCTCAATTCCCTATTGACAATTTGGGTAACCTCTTCAGAGGATGGCATGATAAGAATAGGAGGTAGGAATTGGCTAAGCAGTTAGGGTAAAAAGACCCCAAAGAAAAGTAGCCAGTTACTTGGCTAAAATTCTCAATGCCCTTTGGCCTCTTAGCAACCTACTGCATTTCAAAGGCCAAAAATGTTGAAAATATTTGGGAGATTTTATCTAAACCTTAAAAGATTTTAGGGGTATCTCTTCAGAAGGCGGAACTTTGGTGTAGCCAAAAGCCCCCCCAAAAAATCATAGAAAAAGATAAGTTCATGAAAAAAGTGATGGGGAGATATGGGAGGTATTGGAGGGGAAAGAGTGGGAATGGATTTGATCAAAACATCTTATATGCATGTATGAAATCTCAATAAATTATTTATTTTAAAAAATACAATTAGAAAAATATCAAAAAAGAAAGGAGGCTGAGCAGGAGCCAGGGAGCAAGCCAGTAAGCAGTGATCCTCCATGGCCTGTCCTCTAGCTCCTGCCTCCAGGTTCTTACCCTGAGTTCCTACCTTGGGCTCCTTGATGAACTGTGACCTAGGAAATGTAAGACAAATAAACCCATTCTTCCCCAAGTTGGTAGTGGCAAGAGTTTCTCCACAGCAATGGAAAAATAAACTAGAACATTTTCCTTGTGACTTTTCTTCAGTTTTTAAATTATTTATGTATAAAATATTTTTTTAATTACTTGGTATCAGTGACACTCAATTTACTTTAAAAATCAGAGTTGAGTAGATAACTCATTAGGTACAGTGCTTGTCCTGAAAACAAGAGGATTTGATTTTAAATACAAAATTTTTTAAAATTCCTGCTGTGCCTGACCAATGAACTCCAGGCCAACAAGATACCCTATCTCAAAAGATCAAAGTGGATGTGTAGAAATCTCCACAGGTAAAGTGCTTGCCAACTGTGAGGACCAGATTTCATCTCATCAGTACTGTCTTGTAATCTCACTGTTTGAGAGTTTGAGGGAGAGCGTTGACTAGCAGGACTAGAACTCTCAGCATTCTCAGAGTCCAGTTGAGAGAGCATGCCTCTGTATATAAGGTGGGGAAAAACAGGAACACACTGTACTGGATGGCTTCAGTTGTCAGCTTGGCAACTGAAAGAGGAAACCTCACTTAAAGCATTTCCTCCACTTGATTCACATGTGGCCAAGTCTATGAGGCATTTTCTTAATTGTTGGTTGATACGTGAGGGCACAGCCCACTGTGGGTAGTGTCACCCCTAGGAAATGTTCCTGAGTTGTTTAAGAAAGTAGGCAGAGCACAGGCTATGGGTGCAAGCCAATAAGTAGCAGTCCTCCATGGCCTGCACTTTAGTTCCTGCCCTGGCTCCCCTTCATGATGAAATGTAACATGAAGATGAAATAAGCACTTTCTTCGACAAGCTGGTGTTGGTCAGTGTTCGGTCAAAATAATAGAAACCTAAGTAATATAGAAATTGGTCCCTGAGAACAGGCTTTGGCTATGACAGACCTGACCTCATTGTTTTAGGGAGGATTGTGGGAGTCTTTTGAGTTTGGATTGGAAAAGCCATTTTGTGCTTAGAGCTTTATGGGCTTGGAAGGAGCTTGGAAGGTAAGATCATTGAGAGGAGTGAAGATGTTGGAGATCTGGCTTGTGAAATTTTAGAGGGAAGTGTGAGAGTCCATCAAAGATTGTAATTGGGCCATTTATAGGATATATGTATTAAGAATCTGTGGATTCAGATGGTCTGAGATTGAAGAGTCAGCTGTGGTTAGCCAGAGACCAGAAACACTGAAGTGAAACATTTGCTTTACTTGGGTATAAGACACAGGTTAGCTGGATCTGAATCAGCTGTGATAAAAAGAGCCCATAGCTGAAAATGCTGGTACATGTTTCTAATCTCAGTACTCAGGAGGTAGAGGCAGGAGGATCTCTGCGAAATCAAGGCCAGCTCAGTCTGTGCAGTGGCTTCCAGCTGGGCTATAGGAGATCCTGTCTCAAAAAAAAAAAAAAAAAAGTCAGGTGTGGTGGCACTGGCCTTTAGTCCCAACACTTGGGAGTCAGAGGCAGGCAGATCTCTGTGAGTTCCAGGCCAGCTGGGGCTACAGGGAGACCCTTTCTCAAAAATGCCAAATACTAAATAAATAAATAAATAAATTTTTAAAAGGACAAATATTTTTTATTGTAGTGAAATATTCTGGGATATATTTCCTTGGGGCAGCACATAGAAATAGTGGTTCAGAGGGGGCCTGAGACTTCTGTCTCAAGATGGAAACAGGCCTGGAACCATGGTTTTGATGGTATGAAGGGGTCATAGAGAGCAACTGAGACTTGGCACTGTGTGAAGCCAGGAGAGGCTATTGGTTAGGATATGGCCTCAGTTATGGTAAATACCCCTAGGACTGAGGGGATCATAGAGAGGATCTGAGGCTAGGCATCAAGTGAGGCCAGGAGAGGCCATTGGTTAAGGGACAGCTCAGTTGTAATGGAGACCCAAGCATATAGGAGATGTCAGGACCATGAGATAACCACAAAGGACAGTGGCAGGTGTGGAGTAGAGCTGGTCTAGGCCTACAAGGCAAGATGTGTGTCCTGTCAATAGGAAAGCCAGAGAAGTGGTGCTGCCCAAGCCCTTTGGAGCCCAGAAGATCTTGAATGAATCAAAGATGTCAGACAACGAATTTGCTTTTGGAGTTTAGCTTTTCTTAAGTGTGCTCTGGGTTCTTCCCTCTTGAAATAACAAGGTATCATACTGTGTTATTATACAATAACATTTTTGGGATTTTACCAGAGTCCACAATTAGACATTTTAAAAAGAGACTGTGAACTTTAAAAATACTTATTTTTTTTAAAGACTCTGGACTTTTAAAGTTACATTGTTTTTTATATTGTGATATTAATATTAAGAGAGATCTTGGGAATAAGAAATGGAAAGATTATGGTTTAATAGTAATGATTTTGTGTGTCAGATTGACAAGGGGTCAATTGTGCTGGATAGCTTCAGTTGTCAAACTGATACATGCAGAAAGAAGGCATCGAGGCATTACCTCCATCAAATTGTCCTGGGTCCAGGGGTGTGAGGCATTTTCTTATTTGCTGGTTGATATGCAAAGGCCCAGCCTATTGTGGGCAGTGTCATTCCTGGGAGGGTGGTTTGGAGTTGTAGAAGAAAGTAGGCTGAGCACAGGCTGGGTGAGGAAGAGAGTAAGCAGCTCCTCCATGGTCTGTACTTCAGTTCTTGCCCTGAGCTCCTGATATGGCTCCCCTTCATGAACAGTAACATGAAAGTGAAATGCATTTTTTCCCCAGGTTGGTTTTGGTCAGTGTTTGATCACAGAAATATAAAACTAAGCAATACATATGACTTTAATAGCAATTTCTGGTCTCCATATGTACACACACATGTGAAAACACATACATGCCCCCACATACCACCCATATACACAGACACACACATATGCATACAAAAAATAAATAAAACATGGTGTATGGAATCTGAGGAGGGACACTTAAGGTTGAACTCTGCCCTCTACACACATGCACAGATGCATGAACTTGTACACCTATGCACACACATACATATACAAGCACATAAGAAAGAAATTATCATTGATGGCCATAAATTCAATTTGCCTTATTATAAACACTTTTTAAAAAGAATTTAGAGGTGTTGTCCTCCCTAAAGAAGGGAAAGTCCTATTTAATCAAGAAAGAAGCATTACATTTATAAGACTAGCTATGCCTATTTTTTTGGAAAAGTTTTCCATAAAAGTTTCCAAATGTTTTTAAATAAATAATTTATTGAGAATTTCATACATACATATATGGTGTTTTGATCAAATCCATGCCCACTCCCTCCCCTCCATCTCCTCCCATATAACCCTAAAATCTTTTAAGGACTAGATACAAGCTCCCAAATACTTTTGATATTTTTGGCCTTTGGTCTTTCTTTCCTTTCTTTCTTTCTTTCTTTCTTTCTTTCTTTCTTTATGGAACTTTTGCTACTTTATCATTTCCCCCTCTGAAGAGGAAACCCTAAAATCTTTGAAGGATTAGATAAAAAATCCCAAATATTTTTGACATTTTTTGGCCTTTGGAACAGAGTATGTTGCTAAGAGGTGCAAGGACACTGTGAGTTTTAGCTAAGACACTAGCTATTTTTCTTTGGGGTCTTTTTACCCTAACCACCTAACAACTTTTGCTACTTTATCATTTCCCCCTCTGAAGAGGAAACCCTAAAATCTTTGAAGGATTAGATAAAAAATCCCAAATATTTTTGACATTTTTTGGCCTTTGGAACAGAGTATGTTGCTAAGAGGTGCAAGGACACTGTGAGTTTTAGCTAAGACACTAGCTATTTTTCTTTGGGGTCTTTTTACCCTAACCACCTAACAAATTCCTATGCCCTATTCTTATCATGTCATCCCCTCATGGGTCTATCTAAGACTCCCAAATTTCATAACTCTTATCTCTAGGGGGTAAAGAAAGCCCTTGGATTATGAATAGGAGATGTAAAGGAGAAGGAAAAGCAAGGGTAATTAGTATTACAATTCCTAGACAGGGAACTAGAAAAAAAGTCAGAACAGGGCAATTTTCAAATGTTCATATGAGAGTCCATTGGAATTTCTTGACAAGGGCTTCCAAAAGCATATCTCTATTGGGTTCCTCCCCATTTTTCTTTTGTCTTCCAAGGCTGAACTCTAGAATGATGAATTCAGGATTTGTTTCAGGCATTTTGATAGCTGTTGGAATGGTTAGAATCAGTGTCAGTTCCCTCTCAAAGGATTTTAGATAGGGGGAGAAAACAAACTTATCCATCATTTTAGAACAATAGCTGGTTGTCTCCCTTAGCTACTGGTGGGCACTACATTATTGGAGACAAAGATCTGTAGTCTTAAATCTGAGCAGTACTTTGTGGTTAGGAACAAAATCATCAATGAGAACTAATTGTCTAAATAGCTTTTTATATAGACCCAAGCCTGATGTCTGGGAAGTGTAATCCCTTAAACTTTAAAGAACTATACTGATGACTTTACTCTTTGGTTATACTTTCCTTTTGGGTATTTAAGATCATACAGTTGGCCCAAATAAATCAATTTATTTTCACACTTAAGGTCATTTGAGGATCTGTTCCTCCAGGGTCACATGGGTTTGGGAGGAGCTCCTGGCTTCTTTCTTTTACCAGTTCCATCTATGTGAAGATAAATCAAAGGTCCTGCTCGACCATGTCTGGCTTCACTTGGAAGCATGGATGAGATGTTTCCTGAGTTGATCCTCCTCTTAGTAGACTGGACACTGGTTCAAGTCCATCTCATGGGGTCTCCATGTTCTCCCTGAACAAGAGGACAGGTGACTCACTACAGTTACAGGACATTTTGAAAGATGTTCTGTAGTAATCTGGGACTTAGTTAACCTTGGAGGGCAAGGGGAAACACCGTCCTTTAAGTCCCTCTGAGTATATTAGTATAGGCCTCAAATTATGGATGTTAAACATTCAATATGTTTAGTTCCACCAGTATGGTATTTTAATTATGTGCTCTGTAGATAAGTCTTGGGTAAAAAAACCAACGATTCTCAGATAAACCTGACTGGATATATATTTTGTTCCTTAAACAAGTTCACTAATATATGACCATACAAATTTTAAGATTTTAAAGGTTTTTTAAGGAACAAAATAAATATGTAGTCAAGGTTTATATATCATAACAAATCTACACCGATCCTCATCACTTGCTTAGGGTTTCTCACTTTTTCTATTTTAGAAAATTATCTCCATTCCCATATCCTTTTTACATCTTTTACATCTCATTTTCTTTTTATTAAAACAATAATGAGACATAATAGCTTTAAAAAATAAATTTTCCAACTGTTGTGAGACTTCTTTTCCTGGGGATGCTAAGCAATGCTTATTCCTTTTCAAGGCTCTACTTTTCCTGGGGATGCTAAGCAATGCTTATCCCTTTTCAAGGCTCTAGTATCAAGCCAATCTTTGATTAAAGTTTTACTGGGGAACCAATGAATTTATTGAGCTTACTTACCAAGATAACTGAGGGGTTTCTGAGTTGTTTGTATGATCTGAGAGTATGCACACTGAAAGTCTTTGTCCAGCATGGGTCAGACCTTCTCTTCCTAGCCTTCCCTAGTTTGTATACTTTAGCCCTCCCCAAATCCAGGAAGCCACATGTGATTAGGGTCAAATTATACAGAGCTCACTGGGAAAGGTGGCTGGATAATGTGGTGAGGGCTAATGACCCTGCTTGGTCCTCCTTTAATGAATGAGAACAACAGTCAACAGCCCAGTTGTGATGATGTTTAGCGATCAGGCTCAGCTGAAGTTGTGATAATGGTAGTTATTTCATTCAGAAGGGACTGATGTATAGCATCATCTTATTAAAAGGACTGTAGTTTAAAAGGATTTGGTCCAAGATCCACATATGAGTGAGAACATATGCCATTTGTTTTTCTGAGTCTGTGTTACATCACTTAGTATAACAGTTTCTAGATCCATCTATTTGCCTGCAAATTTCATTATTTCATCTTTGTTTACTGCTGAATAGAACTCCATTGTCTAAATATACCACATTTCTGTTAACCACTCATCAGTTGAGGGGCACTTTGATTGCTTCTATCTCTTAGCTATTGTGAAAAGAGCAGCAACAAACATAGTTGTACAAGTATCTCTACAATAGATGAGTCCGTAGGGTATATGCCAAGGCGTGGTATAACCAGGTCATATGGTAGGTTCACTTTTAGTTTTTAAAGAGTTCTCCACACTGTTTTCTGTAGAGGTTGCATGAGTTTGCAATCCCACCAGCAGTGAATGAGAATTCTCCTGTCTGAACACCCTCCCCAGCATTTGCTATAATTTGTTCTTTTCATCCTAGGCAGGCTGATTGGTGTAAGGTGACATCTTAGTGTTGTTTTAATTTGCAAGTCCCTAATTACTAATAATGTTGAACATTTTTTGAAATGTTTCTTATATATCTTTATTTCTTCTTTTGCGAACTCTGTGTTTAGAACTTTAGCTCATCTTTTAATTGGGTCATTTGGTTTCTTGAATTTTTTTAGTTCTTTATATATTCTGGGTGTTAAACCCCTGTCAGATGTGTCACTGTTGAAGATATTTTCCCATTCTGTGGGTTTTTCTCTTCACTTTTTATATTGTTTCTTTTGCTGTAGCCTTTTAGTTGAATGAGGTCCCACTTGTTGATTGCTGACCTGAATTCCTGAGCAACTTCTGTCCAATTTAGAAAATCCTTTCCTACACCTGTGTCTTGTAAGTTACTGCCAATATTTTCTTCTAATAATTTCAGTATTTCCAGTTTCATGCTGAGGTCTGACTCATTTGCAGTTGACTTCTGTGGAAGGTGAAAGATAAGGATCTAGTTTCATTCTTCTACAGGTGGAGATCCAGTTCTGCCAGTACTATTTTTTAAAGCTGCTGTCTTTCCTCCATTGTATGTTCTTGGCACGTTTGTCAAATATCAGATGGCTGAAATTTCATGTAGCTCGGTTTGGCTCTTCAATGACATTCCATTGATCTATGTGTCTATTTTCGTGCCAGTACCATTCTGTTTTTATATACTCTATAGTATACTTTGAGATATGGTTTAGTAATCTCCCCATCATTGCTTTTTGTGCTCAGGGTTGTTTTGTCTATCCAGGGTCTTTTTTGCTTCCATAAGAATTTCAGGATAGATTTTGTTAATTCTGTGAAGTATGTCATTGAGATTTTGATTGGGATTGCATTGAATCTATGTATTGCTTTTGGTAGGATGGTCATTTTCACAATATTAATTCTTCCAATCCATGAGCATGGGAGGCACTTCCATCTCCTGGTGTCTTCCTCAGTCTCTTTCTTTAATGAGTTGAAATTTTCATTGTCAAGATCTTTGGTGTCTTTGGTTAGATTTATTCCAAGATATTTTATTTTATTTTATTACAGCAATTGTGAATAGGAGCATTTCCCTTTATTCTTTCTCCAATTGCTTGTTATCAGTATATAGAAAGGCTATTGAAAGTGTTGATCAGTTCTAGGAGTTTCTTGGTGGAACTTTTGGGATCTCTTAAATATAGTATATCATCTGCAAAAGTGATATTTTGATCTCTTCTTTTCCAGTTAGTAACTTTTAATATCCTCTCCTATCTTACTGGTCTAGCTAGAGTTTCAAGTTCTATACTGTAGCATCCGTACATTTCTGGGAAAAAGCCTATTTGACCATGGTGAATATCATTTTTCATGTGTGTCTGTATGTGGTTTGCAACTATTATTTTGGGAATTTTTGCATCTATGTTGTTGCCTGTGTTCTCTTTGGGTCCCTTGTGCCTGTTGCTATTAGACAAACCATATAACACATCTTTATCTGAGTTTTTTTGTAGTTTATATCCTGGTAGAGGAAATACAGTAACTGTAAAAGGCGAACACCTGGCACCCCACAAAATGTGAACACCTGGCACCCTACTCGGTTCTGTGGCTCAGTGGTCCACCATTCCAGATAATTTCCATGCTCTGCCCACAGTCTCTTTTAGTTTTCACCCATGCCTTGTGAGCCCACATTCTAACCCCAGGTTGGTAAATGCCCCCTCAAGTTCATGTGGGTGAGAAACCAGGACCATTTTTTTGTTCCTCTCACCCCACCCGCCACCAAGATCAGGCCAATGCTCCTCCCTCTGTGGCTAACTCTCTGCAGCTCCATCTCCATAATTAATTCTCAGCAGCCAATTCTCTGCAGCAGGCCCCACCCTTTAGAGGAACATGTACCCTGTGGGACACATTCTACCCCTTCCTCCGGCACTTACATTTTTTCCATCAATCTTCTGCTAAGGTCCCTGAGACTTGGAGAGGGTGACAGATGTAGGGTAATCTCCCTTGTATCACGGCGAGATAGTGACTTCTTGGGCCTCCCCATTATTCATCTTCAAGCTGTGGCCTTTGATCTATCTCAGTTGTGTTTCTTCTACTATGAGCCATTGTTGCACTTGCAGGCATTGCTTGGCATGTCCATAGTGTGACCCCACATTGGGGTCTGTTGTTGATTAGAATCATAGGGGATTTTTTCTTCCCCAACCACCTGCAGAGTGCCTTCTGGTACTATGAACATCATCCATCCAGTGGCATGAAGTTTTTGGCTTAGTCTCAGCTCCATCTTTTTTTTCCTCCTGTGCTCACATCATGTAGTGTCTTGCTACATGGCCTTACCGAAATTTTTAGTGTATAACAGATATTAGCGACACTAGCCTTGGTGAATTTGAGGATCTCTAGGATCTCTCTCTGACCAACAGCCCATGGTGGGGGCAGGGAGAACCCACCACTGGTACTGTAGATTTTCTTAACAGTTGTGTAGTTTGGGAGCCTTTGTTTTTATCTTACACAACCATAAAACTCCCAAGAATCTTACAGCTATAGCTGGCCTTTTTTTCTTCAGGTATTTTTCGAATGGGTTTAACAGCTGTAAAACATTTGAAAGAAGTTTAATCTCATATATTAAATCAATAATAAAAAATGTCTAACACAGCATGGTAATGTTTTATCCATTTGTGTTAATTGTTTTCTCCATAGATCTTTGTTAGGTACTATAGCGTAGAGAAGAGGCATTAATTTGGTTAGTTCTTTACCATCTTTACTTATCCCTTTGGAGTTATTTCACATTCTATGGATCTTACATGATGTCTTTTGATATTTTTTATCTTTGAAACACTTACAGGTGTTGACTCCAGTTGCCTGACCCTGCACCATGCTAAGGAGGCAGGGGGTTTCTCTTCTTTTCACTGTATGTGTTGGTTCACTAAGTCAGGCAGTCCCAGGGCCTTCATCCTGATGGTAGTCATATCTGCAGTCTCTTCTTTGAGCATACTGGCTGCTGGGGGAGGCCTCGGTGGGAAATACTGCTTCCACCCCTAGTATAACATTTATCAGGTGAGAAATGCATCTTATTCCATCTTTGGGGATTTTTAATCACCCATGGGACAGTTTGTATCATTCGAATGACTTTTGTAAACTATTCTTCTGGTTTTAAAGCCTTCCAGAAACTCCTTAGTACTGAGTTTGGTTTTCTATTGATTTTTTCTTTGGGAAATTGGACTCAACATGTCTTCCCACATTTGTCTTTGAGAAACTCAAATGGACCATTTCTTCTGTCTGGTCTTTTTTATATCTCTTGTAAGATGTTCTGTTATTCTACCAACACGTTTTACACATGGGTCAGGGTCACTTAGATCTGCTAAAGCCTCTTTCACTTTACAAAGATTCTGTCCCATTAAAGGACTTAGCAAAACCATTAAATCTCTATATTATTCTTGAGGTCCCAGTTGAATTAGGCTTCCCTTTATATCTTTGGTGAATACAGTCTTATCTGGCCCAGGGAATTGGGCGTCATATACTGCTTTTCTCATATTCAGTTCTCTCAATAATGCTTGTCCCTCCTTTATAGTCTTCAGCCTCTGTTAATTATGGGAATTTCCTTTGGTGGTGACCATGTATCTTTAATGCCTTCAACCAGACATCCCATTAAGGATTGCTCCCCACTACATTGGCCTAGGTTGAACAGCCTATATCAGAAAGACCAATGGGTAGTTATATAACTCAGCTATGAAGCTTCTGAAGGGCCTAGACTGATGTTATTTGCTCCCATGTCTCACACACTCACGAGCCACATGGGATGGGGCTCTTTGTTGGCTTGCTTATAAGTTTTTCCTAGTTTTAACAGTTCCAGTGTGCAGCATTTCCTAGCTATGGTACTATTAGATTATTTTCCTTTTTGTATCAAATATTGAATCTGAGGGTCAGCTTTAGCTACTTTTATTTTTAAGTCCTATTCTTTTTTATCTTTTTCTCTGAGCCCTTGGATGCTACCCAAGTTAAAATATTCTGTCTTTTTTTCTTTCTCAAATTCTACAACCAAGCCAGCTAGTTCTCTCTTAGCCTTTTCAGCCTTTTCTGGTTTGGGGACATCTATTATTATGTAAAGTGTCCAGGCCCCCTCTCTGGGTTCTCTGCTTGTATCCACAGCTGTAAAAGTACTTCTAACCTGCATCTATGTTCACATACCGGCAACTGGGCTATTCCCCCACACTTACCACACAGTTGTATTCCACACTTCTGGGTGGCTGACTCCTTTTTAGTTACATATTTTATAATCCGTTGTAAGATCCACATCAGCACCTCATTAGCTCCCTAGCTTTTTTTCAAACATTTGCAGTTTGTAATTCCTAGCACCCCATCTTGCTGGCTGCACCCATTTGTCACCCAAGTTCTCTTAGGGTCCCTTGCTACTTTATCTTTATCTGAATTTTTCATAGTTTATATCCTGGGTAGGGGAAATACAGAAACTTATAAAGGCGAACACCCAGCGCCCTTTTCCACTCTGGGGCTCAGCAGCCTGCCATTCCATTTTGCTTCCAAATCCAGCTCACAGACTGTGATCTTGGCCCACAATCTTGTCCCAGGTCAGTAAATGCCCCTTCTTGCACCACGCTTGGTGAGACACAGGGGCCATTTTTTTTTTTCTGCACCTCTGCCACCAAGATCAGTCCAGCACTCCTCTTCCTGTGACTAATGGTCCACAGCTCCCTCTCTGTAGCTAACTCTCTACAGACAATTCTCTGCAGCAGGCCCCGCCCCTCAGAGGAACAAGTACCGCTGGGGACACATATGTTCATTAAGGACATAGATCTCCAGTTTTCTTTTTTGGTTGTGTCTTTAGAAGGTTTGGGTATTGGAGTGATGCTGGCTTCATAGATGGAATTTGGGGGTTCTACCTCTGTTTCTATCCTTTTGAATAATTTAAGCAGTATTAGTTGGAGGTCTTTAAATGTTTGGTAGAATTCTGCTGTAAATTCATCTGGGCCTAGGCTTTTTTTAATATTACTGTTTCAATTTTCTTATATGTTATTGGTCTGTTTAAACTGTTGGTCTCTTCTTGGTTTAACTTTTGTGATTCCCATGATTTTAGACATCCATTCCTTTCTTTTTGATTTTCAAATTAGTAGAGTATAGGTTTTTAAAATATTCCCTTTTAACTGTCTGGATCCCTGCTTTTCTGGGATAAAGCATACTTGATCATGGTGAATGATCTTTTTTGATGTGTGTCTGTATGTGGTTTGTAAGTATTTTGTTGAGAATTTTTGCATCTATGTTCATTAAGGATATGGGTCTATAGTATCATTTAATTCAGTTTAGTCTATATTGAGTTGATCTGTCTAATGGAGACAGTGGGGTAGTGAAGTTCCCTACTTTTACGGAGTTGAAGTTAATCTGTCTCTTAAAGTCCTGTAGTTTTTTTATGAATTTGGGTGCACCAGAATTTGCTCCAGCTATATTAAGGATTGTAGTATCTTTTTGGTTAACTATTCCTTTGACCAGAATGAAGTGACCCTCCTTATCTCTTCTGATTAGTTTTACTTCTGATTAGTTTATTTTGTCAGATATTAGAATTGCAACCCCTGCTTGTTTCTTAGTGCCACTTGCTTGGAATATTCTTTTCCATCCTTTTTCCTTAAGGTAGTGCCTGTCCTTGAAGGTGAGATGGGTTCCCTGCAGACAGCAAAGAGGTAGATTTTCTTTCTTAATCCATTCACCTAGCCTATGTCTTTTGAATGGGGAGTTCAATTCATTGATATATAAGGTCATTATTGAATGATGTGGGCCTGTTGCCGTCATTTTGATTGCTGTTTGTGTTCTCTGTCTAATTTTGTGTTTCCTCAATTATACCTTACTTTTTTTTTCTTTTGTTGCCCCGGGGTATACTTATTTCTCTCTCCACTCTCTGTGTTGCTTCAAGTATTCTTTGAAGGGCTAATTTTTTTGGACATGCATTCTCTCAGGCTATTTGTGTCATGGAAGATTTTTCTTCCCCCCTCAATTATAATAGACATTTTGCTGAGTAAAATATTCTGGGCTGGCATCTATTATCATTTAGAACTGGAAATAGCTTGGTCCAGGCTCTTTTGGCTTTCATAGATTGCACTGATAAGTCAGCTGTAATGCTGATGGGCTTTCCTTTGTATGTGACTTGTTTTTCCTTTGTTGCTTTCAGTATTCTCTTTGTTCTTTACATTTAGTGTTTTTATTATGATATGTCATGGGGAATTTCTTTTCTGATCCTGTCTATTTGGTCTTCTGTATGCTGCCTGTACTTGTATGGGTATGCCTCTCTTTAATTTTGGGAAATTCTCTTCTACAATCCTGTTTAAGATCTGTTCAATACCATTAACTTGAAATTCTTCTCTTTCCTTTATTTCTGTGATTTGTGGATTTGGCTTCTTCATGGTTTTCCACATCTCTTGCATATTCCATTCTTGTTTTTTTATTTTTAACATTTTCCATAATCTTTACTTGAGTCGTCCAATTCTTCTGTTTTCCATTTCATTCATTCTAGCGGTGAGGTTTTCCCCTGTTGTTTCAAGCTTTCTTAATGAGTGTTGCACTTCCTTCTTCATTTCTGCCTGAGTTTTCTTCAATGTTTCTATGTCTTTTGGGAATTCAGAAGTTTATCCCCATATTCTTTCAGTTCTTTGTTTGTTGGTGTGTTCTTTAAATTTGATGAATTCCTTGATCATGTTTATGATTGTTCTTTTGAATTCAGTGTCCTGGGTTATCTCTAGGGGTTTCTCCTTGTAGAACTCTTCTGTGGGATTGGTGGTGTTTGGTGGGGATGTAGTGTTTTGCTTTCCATTTAATTTCTCTTTCACTGTGATTCTGGCATGTGAATTTCTTTTGTTGTTTATGATTTTGATGTGAGAATTAAGTTAAAGTATGCTTCTGTTTGTATTATAGGGGTGCCTAGATCCTATCTTTATTGGTTATGTAGAGCTGGTTGGTACAGGGTTCAGGTTCTCTAAGGTTCAAATTAGAGGGAACTGATCGAGTCAGATCAGCTATTCAGGAGTACACACAGAAGCCCAGTACGATCTTAGCCTTAGCCTACCAAAGCCAGATCTGCCCTGGGGTATTGAGAGGGACCTCACGAAATCCCAGGTAGGGGAAAGGGTATGATTCAATTAGGGTAAACTCACCACTACATGGAGGCAGGATCTGGGTGCTCTCAGACAGTCCCCTGTGTTCTGAGGCCCTCTGCCAGATATATCTATGTTTTATGTATTGTCACTTCAGTCTTAAGACAGCAATGAAGGATGCTAGAGTATATCACGCCCAAATATGCCTCTTTGACATGTGAATAATTTTTAGAGATAAAAGCCATGAGGAACAAATAGATACAGAAAAGGCCCTTCACCTGCAACTATATGCCCATGCATAGTTTATACTTCATCATTCATGAATAAATGTTCACTTATAAAAGTTACTTCTGTAAATGCATCCAGGCTAACAAGAGTAATCTCCAGAGACAAGCCTTCTAATCTGAAAAATTCTTTCCTTCTAAAAAGGGGCAGCATGTCCCTGAAGTGTGGGTTCAGAGTTTCTGTGTTGATGAAACAATCTATCTACCATTACGTTGTCACACCCCATTCTACAAGGACAGAGATCCTGTCCTACAGGCCCTTTCAAACTTTGCCTGTACATGTAAAAATCAAACTGTATCTTTTGTATTATCTTTATCAATCTATTGGTAAATGTAAGTAAAGTGATTCCCTAAATTCGAACAAATCAATCCAAACCAAGACAATAGTAGAAACACTCCTATTTTTCTTATACTCCAGTTAAAAATCAGGTAAATACTGCAAAGGTAAAAAAACAAAATTTGTCTGTCGTTCCACAGAACTGTATTCTTGGGTATTTGCCTCAAACATTCTTTTAGTTTCCATATTCCATTCTATAAAATGTATATATTCATATTAAGTTCATAAAGTTATGGTGAGAAATAAGTAGTTGATGTATCTGAAACATAAAACAATAGCTATACTATGGTACTCACTAGATATAATTCAACTTGCCTTAGCAATATTATTATTTTATCATACACAGTATATGAATCTATGGATACACATTGTATTCATAAAAGTTGTGGTTTGCATAATCACTTGTATTTGCATATATGCAGTTTCTTATGTCTGGACTTACTTTTAGAGGAGGAATTTTCCTTGAACAACTTGAATTTTACCTAAATCCTATGCTTCTGAAAAGCAAGGATGATTAACGGACTTCTCTTACCCCACTATGGTTTATATTCGAGGGGAAACTTCATAGTGAAGACCATCTCCACCACCAACTTTCCAAATAACTTAGGCAAAGGTCAAGAATGAGTCCTTATGTGGGAAAGCCAAACTCATACCCTCGAATCCCCATTGATTGACTCTGTTTTGTACTGTTAAAGCTTTTTCTTTCTTTCTTTCTTTTTTTTTTTTTTTTTTTTTTTTTTTTTTTGGTCTTTTTGAGAAAGGGTCTCTCTGAAGCCCCAGCTGTGCTGGAACTCACTATGTAGACCAGGCTGGCCTTGAACTCACAGAGATCCACCTGCCTCTGCCTTCTGAGTGCTGGAATTAAAGGCGCGCACCACAATGCCCAGCTGTTCAAGCTTTTTTTTTTATGAGTGTTAAATATGTTAAAGTTGACTCTATTAAAAGACAAACTTTCACACTAAGTTTAAGCCTCTTAAAGTGGGAGAGAGAAATTGAGCTCAACTCTAAAGGAAATGTGGACAAGTAGATTTCTAGACAGAGTAAGACCACTCCAAAGGAAAGAATTCATACTTGATATTGTAAACTTGGTAAAAATGTCCATTGTTGGGGAGGTCATGGGCACTAGGTAGAACCTACTACTGTGTATTTGCTAAATGGTCATGATGCCAAATTTCCATATAACATATAATATTATGCAATATTTCCATCTAAATATTTATGTTTGTATTGACAATATATCAACATCTTCTTAATCATGGTCAGAAAAGTTTCTTTCTGCAGTGGGTAGTGGTTAATGCAGAGACTCATAACTCAACAAAGAGCGAAGAATAAATGACTGTGGGTTCCCAGCCATAGGTAGGTTATCACTATCATTCCGCTTTCCCCAAGGGAATGTGTGGTTCCGTGAATCACAAGCAGAAGCCATCATACAATGTCCAGGTAAAGCAAATGCCTAGCTCACAATCAAAAAGTTATTCCTCTTCCTTCTGAACAGAGTCCTCTGAATCTTTTGGGTTAAAATTCTATTCAAACCAAAAATTCTTAAACACTTAATTTATTTTGTCTAATATTTTCTTTTAATGCGTCCATCATGTTTTCCCTTTCCTACAGGTGAATATGATTAACAAGCAATATGAATTACTTCAAAGAATTTTTCTCATAATTATAACCCTTTTATAAATTTAGAATTGTTTGGATTATTGTATACTATTTGAGGCTTTAGAAATTTATCCAAAAGTCTAAATTAATTATTCAAATTTAGGAGCAAAGGGTATTTTCAGTAACTTTTCACATTTGGGTCAACTGTTCATTTTCCATATGTGAATTGATTTGCATTCTCTTTCAGTGTCCTGTGTTTGGAATGCTCTAGTCAAGTGGTGAGTTACTTCCAGAGGTCAGGTTAAAAATGATAGCAGAACATGGTGGGGGGAGGGGTTCAAGTACTAACAAGAAGACATCTCCCTCTCTCCCTTTTATGTATTGTTGAGATTCCATTGTTCATTGCTGTAAACTTCAGGTTCACGTTTTTACCTGAAACCATCACATTCTGCTTGCAGACTCTTAAAACATTGACTTTCACACTCGGAACCAAAATACCATCATCTGCCTTCTGAGCCATTCTCTCATTTTTTAGTACTTCCTCTGAGCCATTTCTGTTCAATATCACAACTTTCTGTATGCTAATATACTTCTGACTTCTTAAAATCCCAAGAGCCAAGAAACACCCCTCAGGATTTTCTTCTTGAATCTTTTTTAACAGCCTTAATTTCCCACATAGCTTGGACTCCTATTTTTGCAATTACAAAGCAGTGATATTATGTGCAAGAACATCATTGATGTTAAAATGAAAGAAGCATAGTCTAGAATAAGATTTAAATTTGTAAGTTGATGTTTCTTGGCCCTGAGTATATAGATGTGAAAATTTTATACTCAATATAATGTAATATTCATATTTAAGTCACTATATATAAATTCATTCAGTAATAATTCCACTAAGTGAGATTAAGG
Source organism: Nannospalax galili (assembly GCF_000622305.1). Lineage (NCBI taxonomy): Eukaryota > Metazoa > Chordata > Mammalia > Rodentia > Spalacidae > Nannospalax > Nannospalax galili. Next base: position 3,235,307 of record NW_008360315.1, read on the forward strand.
ATGTATGCTAGCTATTTAATAAGCCAAACAGAAAGGCCAGATTTTACAACGTGATATAGATTATATGAACTATTACCTAATGGCAAAATCATTTCTTTTACGTAATAATGACAATCTTCTACCTTCTGTCACTCAAATAAAATTGCACTTTTTGTGACAGTAGTCTATTAAAATTTCTTAAGAAACTCTTGGGCTTCTTTTTATCTCTATCCTCCAAAAACGTTGCTACTTTTTTTCTGGTAACAATGTATATGAATTTCTGTTGCATCATCTATTTTCTCAAACAGCATACTTTTGAACTTCACTGTATTATTTTTGAAAACAAGGCAAGAAACAAACGGACATGATGTTACTATAAAATTTCATTTGGATTGTTTTTATGTGTCATACTTTTTCTTCTCCTTTTGTTTTGCTGGGAAAACGTATCTTGTCACTCTGCAAAGAAAAAAAAACCAGTAGAAATCACTAGACATATTTCGAGATACATCTTTTGTAATCTCAAGCATTTATATATCTCAAATATTTGTCTTTAAACTGACCACTTTGTAAGTCAACATCACTTCGTAACTCCTCTGTTAGAAGCATCACAAGAAACTTAATTGCTCAAAATGTGGATGCAACTAATAGATGGAAGA